>NW_025051287.1:0-14308 GCF_019279795.1 Protopterus annectens | reverse complement strand
AGACATCTATATGGTAGAGAGTGCATTCTCTGTAACATTATTCCATTCCATTTCCAGCAGGGTATAAATAATACATGAATGTGCCCTTACAAACCTAGACAGGTAGATAGAATATTAAAGGTTGTGCATAAGTAGAAAGGAAGGGACAAAAGAGCTACTAGGAAATGCACAGAAGAAGTGTAGCAATGTCCCAAGTCAGTTGCCAGTGCTGAAAAAATCAAATGTGGAGGACTTTCCATGAACATATGAAATCATTCCCTGTATTGATCTGCCCAAGCTATGGCAAATGCCAATTACTAAACTATGGTCTATTTGTAAAAGTGAAATACGCCAAACCTGCGTACGTATATAATTAGGGTTATCATGTAATCATTATGCATTTGCCTACATAGTCATTACTTATTAATTTATTGTGAGTGTCATGTTGGCATCGGGAAGTAAGGCTGCTTAATGATGAAGTCTCGAAATCTTCAGCTTGAGTGAAAGATATCTGGCGTCCCCATGTGGGACAACTCAAAAGTATGAATATTGTCCCTTTTTTAGTCACTGCTATGCTCACCAATGTTTGTGGACTAAAAAGTTTGGGAGTTCTGAGGGATATATGGGGAGTGAGTCCAACCCGATGGGATGGGTCTACAGGGTAGTGGAGTGTGCCAACGTGTAGTGGGGTGTGGATTATCAACATTAATTCATACTACGGCCCTGTTTATCTAGTGAATTCTGTTTCTATCTAGTAGATCCTGCAACTGCTATGAACACTCTAATACTAATTTTTCGATATACTTCGTCACAACCTGCTGCTTGCCACCTTGGGGCGCTTGGAGGGCTGAGATTATGAATAAGTAGTCCCTATACTACACACTGGAATCTGATCGCTGTGAGATTGTCACTAATTCCTGATGGGGAAATCCCTCGCTTTTGCAACTCCTGATGCCTCCTCAGTCACTGCAATTCACACACACTATTTCTCGTCTGTCCCTTCATCTCCGCCACCCACTTGAGTAGACTTGGCGTGGATCCCCATGTCAAAGTAGCTTTGCATGCACTGCTGCCCTTCCATCTTACTGTTTCACAGGCGTAGGTATCCCTGTGTAGCCCCTCCTCCTTAGCATCCATGTTGTTTGCTTCCAAAATGTGCCATCCCTGTCAGTGAACCTTCATTAAAATGTGCCAGGCAAATTATATAGTCTGCATGTTGGTGTAGGTTGATTGGTTTTACATCCAGTTTTCACTCAACAAGAGATTATCCCAAAGTAATCCCATGCACAGAGTAAAAGGACACTGGCAGACGGTAATTTCTGGTATTGATCCAAGGCTGCTGGACTTTTTTATGCTGGTGCAGAGTTCAGAGTGAGTCAGGTCATCCTCAACCCACTTATCACCAGCAAATACTCATGCACATTTTTGGCATGCAGTCAGCATTGCCAAACTCATCTACTGCCAATTTTACACTATGGCAGCTAGCCTTGGTTAGCCCTGATATAGTGCACAGTCACATATGATCGAGATCCTCCAATCTTGGACAATGTGGGACCCACAGCTGACACCGCAAAGTGGTTGATATATACAGCTCTTCCCACTATAGGCACCATCTAGAGTCTGCCTGCTGCTGGCAACTCTATTTTGGGTGAGTTTTGAGCAGGAAACATTCAGCACATATTTTGGGAGGTGTGAAATCTCTGGGACAGAGACACAGGGAGAATTTGCAAACTACATACAGGCATTGTGGCAGAGGGAGTCAGAATTGAAAACTTGTATCTTGTGCATGCGAGAATAAAGAGACCCTAAGCCATTATTGCAACATTACCTTACAAAAGTAGTTATCAAAATTTGGCTAAGAAGTATTTAATGCCAAATTTCATAAAAAATGGATTCTTTAAAGGCCATCTATTTTAATATATCAAAATCTGTATTAGTCCCTAAAACCAAATCAAAGATCCATTATTGGATTTCTGCATTTGACAAAACCATGAGAGCATGACTGACAGCTCTTTATGTAAAACATGTTATTGGTGTTCTAATACACATTAGGGTTTCACACATCTAGATCAAGAGGAGGTAATCGGAAGTGTTCCCCCTTATTCATCCCTCATCAGGCCCATCTTGTAGGAATACAATACCTTACCCCTTTTGGGATGTACCTTGCCCAACACCTGCAGTACAATTAGAAAGACCCCAAAAGTATCTCTCACCAGAGGATCAGAGGGTCTCAAACAGATGTCAGTAAGTACTGCTCCTCGGGATTTAAAAACTCAACTCTGGCTCAGTTGTACATCAGCCTACTCGACATACCGCCGAGGCGATCTATACACTGGACATACAAAGCTATATCAAATCCAGGAAGTGCACTGACATACTCCACTTGTGGTAAATCTAAATCCCCTTAGAGCCACACGCGCTTTCGAGGGACTTGAACCTCCAGCACAGAAATAAAATAGGAATCTTAAGGCTGGAGGGATACAGGGTTCTACATAACCCAGAGGCTCCCTCTGGCTCTGGAAGCTGGGAGAATTCCAGTCTATCGTGAGACAGAGTGACTCACTGGATCTCTTCAAGAAGAATCTCGATAAGTGGATGGGGGGATCTGGGATGGGTTTGTCCCAGTGGGATTACTCCCCGTGTCACCATCTATTAGGGACAGGGAGGCACAGTAAACTAAAACCTTAAAAGGGCACAGTTGTGATACTACTCCGTCAAGGGGGGGTGCGGCGAAAATAAGCCACATACAGGAATCAGACTAGACTTTATAATTTACTTTAAGGGCAGATAGCCCTAGTATGAACTCTATAAGGAACCTATGAAATCCTATGGATACACCGCATAAAATCCAAGCTGGAGAATGGATGAGAAGCTGCAGTTTTAGGGATGCATTGGGGTGTTAGTGTTTGGGGAAACCATGGAATATATGGGTATATATTCAAATGAAGCAGAATGTTGCAATAGTGTATTGGTTAGAGCAACTGTCTAACAAACAGACATTCCTTTTCCTAATTTTTACATTGCATCACATACCATTTAACATCCGTGGTAATCTATAAGTATGAACATATTGCAACATCTATCTGCTGTATAACCTGCAAAATAACACTTAAAAAAGTTAACTGGAGTACTTGATGTCAGTAAAAAGTCATAATGTGAATAAGGCACTGAAGGTATTGAAGCAGGTTTAGGCATATATAAACATCAGTGCAAAGCGTGGTAGGCATGATGTGTGTTTTGCATTAGGGTATGCATTGCTTTACAGGCACTGCCTTTTACACTTGGCTGGGCTGGCGAAAGCCGGCCACACACACACCTACCTACACACACATATATATATATATATATATATATATATATATATATATATATATATATATAGGTTCCAGAGGTAGGGTACCAGGGGCTATGGCCCTGGGGCCTATACAAGCCCATACAAAAAGGTAATCCCTGGCTTTTTGCCACCCAAGAAAATTATCTATTTCAAAAGCACTGCTTGTGCCACTTAGCCAGGAGCAGGACGGCCCTTGGAGGTGATCCCGAGGTGAATTTCTATTTTCCCCATCCAATTAGTCACAGATTTTCTCTTGAAGTAGTGCTTTGATGAGGAGCCTTTGTTTGATATATAGATGGGTGGTGCCTATTCCCAGAGTGTAGGAGTCTCTGGGACAGGAATCTCATCCCTCTGGTATGTTCCCTGTGGCAATATGGTGACAAGTGTTTAGGGAGTTCCCTTTAGAGTGTGTAGCTCAGAGGAGTTAGGAGATTTCTTTAAGTGGAGCATGTCCAGCAGCTCTGGGTTTGATAGCTGTTATGTTAGGCAGAGATCACCTCTAGGTAGGTGATATGCTGATTGAATTAAAGCTTGAGTTTTTTAGGAGAGAAGGTCTGCTTAGGCATCTTGGGGGCATCTATTTTGGGGCCGAGGCCGTAATCTTCTTTCTGAGGTGTATTTCTGGCATTTCCAGTTGTTGTAGATGTCTCTGGGGTGAGGGTACATACCAAAAAAGGGACGCGTTGTACTCTATAATGGGTCTAATGTGGAGTGATGAGGTAGAAGGTGGAAACAATGACCTCTTTTTCTGGATGAGAGAGCAACTTTTCTGATGAGGTGTGTGCCCAGCATAGGAAGGGTTTCCTGACTAATATGGGTGGTGATGCGTGATTATCAAAGGAGAGGGACCATGCCCTGTCCACCCAGGTCCCAAAGGTATCTTATCACGCTTCGTATTACAAGTATACTAATGCCATATTTAGTGTCTTATGGGTACAGAGTTTCTTACAAAGGGATACCAATGCACTTTTTGACATTAGGCAGCTTGGTAAATGTAGAAGCTTTGACGACAGTGCATCTGTTCTCAATTGAGGCCCTTTTGTAGGATATCCCACAAGACCGTTAGCAGAGTTTCGATTATAAGCTCCTAGTTTGCAGAAATCATCTGTGAACTTCATTAGCCAAAGACCTTCTGTAGGGTTAGCCTCTGTACTTCAGAGAAGTAGATATCACAACAGGAGGGAAGGGACCCAGGACTAAGGCACCCCTGTGGTAATTTCACTTTATATACTGGTCTGAAGTCAGTTTGGGTCTGTCTACATTTGGCAGGCGGTGTGGGCTCTGTCAGTGAGCCCAGTTGGCAAAAGCGGCCATCTTGTGACATAGGGATTTATACCTTGAAGGATTTTGAGTGAGTTTATCTATAATTCCAGAATGTAGGGATGAATTGTTGGAAAGCCCAACCTTGGTGGAGATCCTAGTGATAGGCTGTGTGAACCAGCATTACCCTTGTCTTTCCAGCTTTGGTGACTGCTTACAAGCCAGAAGTCTATGACAGGGCTTTAGGGAGACATGAGCTGCCTTTTACAAATCTGAACTGGGTGGGATCCAGAGTTTGGAGATTACAAGTCAGTATCTTTAGTTTATAAGTTCATGATGATGAGCGTTGTGGCCTTTGACCCTGCATACTTAGGTTCACTCGGGCTAGGCTGGGGACTGCAAGGAGTAGTCGGGGGGTCGTGGTCCGGCTCCCCTTGGCAGGTAGTGGGATAACCGTTGCAACTGTTGTAAGCCTATTCCTAGCGGGCAGGCCAGAAGCCTGAGGTGAGGCTATGGGATTGAACATACGGTAATTTCTCTTAGTGGGTGGGGGTGCCAGTTCATTTCCTGTAGTTCATGTAGAGTCTCGCAATACAGGGATGTTGTCTCTGACCCATGGATGTATATGTTCTTAGCTTTGGAGGCAATTAATGTTTTTACCTGTGTGTAGCCGTGCATTACAGGAACTTTGCATATCTTCCTGTAGTAGAGATGGGGTGGCTTTAGAGGTGAGGAGGGGGCAAGAGTTAGCACTGAACCTGTATTCTCGCCAGGATGTTGGCAATATCATTTGGGTCTATTATTTAGTGCCATTTATTGCTGTAGTAACTCAGTGAGCAGATCTGGAGTGTTGCCATTAAGATTCCTTTGAGCACTTAGCCGGTATAAGTCGCACGTTGTATGTCTGTCTTTCTAGAATCCAATTGGAGATTCTTTTGTTATTTTCATGAAACTAAGCTTTGCCTTGGCGGATTTTATCAGGGATGCAGCCACACTTATGTGGGGCTATATATATATATGTATATAGCTTACGAGGTGACATATAAGTATATAGTGTGGTATATATATATATATATATATATATATATATATATATATATATATATATATAAATCTATACATATATAACATATATATATATATACTTATATATATATATATATATATATATATATATATATATATATATATGTATATATATATATATATATATATATATGTATATATATATATATATATATATATATATATATATATATAATATTAATATTAATATTAATGTGTGTGTGTGTGTGTGTGTAGATATACACAGATATACAGCTATGATAGAGGAGCAGCAAGCACACAAAAGATGATACATATGTTCTGAGAAATGGCTGTACCTGTAGGAGTGTGGGGCCCAATTTAACAAGGCAAAGAGCATGGAAACACTTAGGCATGACCTTCACCCACCAGGCTCGGACCAAGGAAAGCCATGCTAACATAAACAATGTAAAGAGTCCACTCACTCCCCACACCACAGGCAGGATGATACAATTGTCGGAGGTTCACAGTGCACCCTTGGAATTCTAATCTTGGATACATTAGACAGGGAGTGCCCCTTGGTGATGGCACCCCAAAAGAATTGGTGCAAGACCAAAAAGAAGGTGAGTAAACCTGAACATTCTGGCTGGGGAGTATACATGCCCCTAGATACAAGGGGGAAAGCCTGGATGACCTTAGAGGTGATGACAAATTCAGTAGCAAAGTGGGTTCCATGAAGTGGAAGTGGAGCAAGCGATGAGTGAGAAGTGTTCTCAGAAGGGCTGAGCCAGGACCCAGAGTAAGGATGGAAAAAGCTGTAAGGAGGAGGTGCAGGAGGGAACCCATGGGGTAGCTACTCAGCTGAGTCCTAGGTGTGTGCAGATGTTGTGGCTGACAAATGTAGGCCTGTAAGGACAGCCCGAGGGATGCAAGCAGAAATGTGTTCATTGGGCAGAAGTGCCGCCCACGTGAGCATACACCCACTATGAGTCCCATTGCAGCAAAGTGTGAAATCCTATATACTTGGCAAGGAGGAACGGAATAACCTAGATGTAGATGTATATATATGTAGAGGTACGTTGTATGTATATCACCCACCAGCAGTGACATAGAGATAAGCCTCTCCCACTCCGTAGTACAAATGTATACATACAGAGACAGAATACATATACATACCCACATATAGATATATACATATGCAGACACCCATAGACCCATATGTGGTTGTTAGATATATATATATATATATATATATATATATAGACAGCAATATTTAAATATATACATGTATGCATACATATACAGATATATCTGTGTATAATAATATATAAATATATATATATATATATATATATATATATATATATATATATATATATGTGTGACTGTAAATATACACATGTATATAGCTAGGATATGATACAGCAATTATGAGTTAATTTGTTCTGACAGATCAGTTGGCTATGTAGGGTGAGGGTCCAAATAAAGCAAACATGTAATGCACGCATCAATCCCCCAACCCCAGCTAGACAGGTAGAAACAATACAGACACACAATAAAAAGTAAAACACACCACTGCTTCCCCAGACCATCAGGCACGGGATACTATGTCAGTGGGAGAGTACCCGCCAGGTCTAATCTTGCAGAACATAGACATCCGGGATGTCCCTTGTGGGACACCCAAAAATGTAATGATCATCCGAGTCCAGTCCCAGTAATGATTCATCAAACCAGGAAGTAGTAGACGCGTACATGGGACCCGATGGGTTGCAAGACCTGATAACCCATTACGTAGGTTGACACAATGTGTACACATGTGTCCCAACACATGGAGAGTAAGGCAGTGTCTAGAAAGTCGTGTTTATACCCCACCTGCACCCACAGTAAGGATGGAGTGCTGTAGAGGAGGGGCAGGTGGAGGAGAACTATAGCTGGTGCAATTATAGGGCCTGAACGACATGCACAGGTGTTGGCTGGTGCAGTCCATTTTACGACTGCTTCAGGACATGTAAAAGTAATATTCAAATAGGGCATATGCTAACTCCCATACCTCTCATCCCCTAAGAGCAAATCCACTGGACAGGACATAGAAAACCATTGGAGGAACAAATAGGGACCATACCTCTCCTGAATCTGTCCCCGATTTCCAGGGAAGGTCCCTGATTTTTACTCAGTTTCACAACTATGTAATCCACCTTAATCCCTCCTAAAACTCATGACTTTGGAGAAAGTGGTAAATTACACGAATGAATAATGACAACAATTAAGAGTTATAAAACATCATTTACCTTGGAAAGTAATGTTTATGAATTCATATGCTCTGAGGTCATAATCAAGTATATCAGGTTAAATAGCACTAATAATTCTAAATGTGTCTCTTGATGTTGTTATGACGCCGTGCTCCTGATTCAGTTGATGGTATTTTTCCCCAATCGTATAAGAGAGAGGTCTGTTGAGTAGGTTTACAGTGAAGCACATATTCCACTGACAACCTTAGAAAGATGACAGAATATTAGGTATGCCATAGCATGACTCGGCTGAAGGATGTGGGTTCCAAAACCCAATTACCTGTTGTATTGAAGAGTGTCAGTTCCCATGTATTAGCCACACAGGTGCAGATTGTAAGAGGAACACACGAATAATATGAATCAAACTCTGGACAGGCTGTAGGATTCTGTAAGAAGTTGAACGAAAGCATGATTTTTGCCTTAATGGGCAGCCATATATTCCCGATACTGTAGGCATGTAATCCGATGTAATAGGCATCGCCACAGGTAATATTGTAGTTCTCACTCCCACTCAGGGATATATGAGTGTCAGATGCTAAACACCAAATGCAGTACATTTGCAAGTGTTGAGCTTAAGGGAAGCATGGTGCAAAATGTTTGGCCGCCAGTATGTACGTATTACACTGATGAAGCATATGTAGAGGCTGAAGTGTAAGAACTGTAACTTGGGAGGTTAAACATTAAGTTAGGCTTTTAGCTTTTGTAACCAGCCACACACACCCACTCAGAACTGCTTTAATGTGCCTTAATCACTCTGTATTCAATTCTTGTGGCCTTTGTTCTGCCCAGCAGTTAAGAATAAATGGCCTCTGCAAGGCTTGAAACCAGGACCCTGCACACACAGCTATTGCGATTTATCACTATACCCGTACAGATATACCAGAACATCGGATCTTATCACAAACATATCATCCAGCACAGTCATTTCAACAGTATAGGAAATGTGGTCCATCCGTAGATGTATGTGTGTGCTATTTGTATCCAGATATAGATACATACATATATATAGATATATCAAGAACATCCCACATAACAACAAAAGCTTTTTACAAAAGGAATGAGAAATGTTAAACACCAGCAATGCCTGCATTTATGTAGTGGTAGTGTTGTCCTATATAATATCAAGACTCCCTCAGACAGACTTGTCATTAATACATGCAAACATTTGTACATCGCATTTAAATACATCACTCTGTGCATTTTATTTACATTAACACACAGCAGTTCCCTATCCAATCATTATGTAGAGAACAGTTACTTTCTGCAAGGTGCTGTGTAACATCATCATCATGAAAAAGCGTAAATGTAGGCCCCTAAACTATGAGAGGCACCAGTAGATGTTGTGTAGCCTTACAATGCGAGGGTTGTCTGCATCACACATGTACCTTTGGAACCTTTAGGAGTCATGTATACCAGGATTGTGTACTTTTACGAGACAGGGGTGAGGACAACTGGAATATGTTGTGATTTACATATTAAAGGGTTACATGTGTCCAGTGGACAGCGCGATGTGTGAAAATGGACAGCTATGTAGCCTTGGGGAAAGTGTTGTTCTAGGAACTGATTGGCCTTTTGTTTCCATAGGGTGAGAGTGGGATGTAGGGGAAGGAAAGTAGGTATGCTCGTGGAGGATTGGTTGGGTAGGATGACAGACAAGACAGCATACAGGGTCGGTATAAGGGACACATGGCTTGCCTTAGGGGGTACTGTAGCTTGGATGGGGAGGTGTGTTTAGCAGTCACAAGCCCATGATCTCCCAAATGGAAACAGTGGGATGGAGGTTCCCAGCCATGGGCAGCCACCACTGCACCAAAACAGCCACAGAGGTGGCAGTGCTGGGGGCTGTCTAGGAGGAGCAACCTCACCCTGTAAATGTGACACTCTGCCCTCGAGCTGGCATATCTGGCCTCAAAACCCCTTATTGAGCCCCCTACATACCACATCCTGGACTGTACGACAGTGGCTATGTTCCTGTCTGGACTTGCTCCCAAACAAGTCCCATCCTCAGTGACAGTTCCACCAGAAGGTGGTGCAGAGCCAACAGAGGTGGAGGTCCAAGGCTGCGCCCCAGATGTGCTGGGTAGCGCCGGTGCCATGCCGCCAGGGCCAGCTGGGGGAAGTGGAACAGGGAGGTTCTGCCAGGACCTCCAAAACCAATGCAGCCCTATGGTGTTGCAGTTTTTAACACAGATATGGCTTAGTAATAGTCAACATAGCATTCAGGATTACTTACCAACAGCATGCATATGAATACTTGACCACTTCCACCCAAATACAACAAAGATGGTATACATTTGCCAGGGGGAGCACAACACATGCATATATACTGTATGACATCTGCTACAAAGTAGAGAGAAGAGACTTGTGACTGCAGCTATGAACAGTGGCCCATTATTGGCATGTTTCTGAGAACCCCAGACAGAGAGTCTGTCATACCACTGTTTCATGTGACACTTATACTGCCCAATCAGGGATGCAATGGCGAAGTATCTCATCACTATCACCATGTACTGACTGCATTCCTCACACTATGCTCCTGCAGTTCACAGATGTATGTGTGTTCAGTGAGTAATACAGGAAAGCAAATGGTTCCACACACTACCCAGTCCACAGATGGCCTCTACATATGCCAGGGAAGGTTTCCCTCACTAAACAGAGCACCGTGCTTGTCAGCTTTAAAACATGCAGAATGATAGCCATTACCACACACAACTTGTTAAAATGGCAGTAAGTCACAATGGAACATAGCTACACTACATGCTGCAGTCATGTCACCTGGCACATCACCCTCCTGTCTTTAGGGCTGCTTTCCCACTGTGTAGCGTTTATTTTGAGGAACTATCCAGATATCTCAAGTCTGTGATGCTGTTTCACAAACTTATCAGATCCAGTAAACACTCACAGTGACTGTCATGGGCAAAACACCAACGCTGATGTTCCTAGATATTGTGGCCTCATGTTTTCCCATGTGATTGGCCATGGGACATCATCATCACAGCTTTCCACATGCAATCAGCTAGGGGAGGACTGCAATATAGGGTGCAGAGAGCCATGCACCTGATCATGACCATCACTGCCCACAAAACACAGAAGCTACACTTATGCTGGAGCAGGGTGGCTACAACTCCCACATCCACCAGAGTGTAGCTGTGGGAGAGGGGCAAACAGAATAGCAAAAAGTGATGCACTGAGAAGGGAGAAAACTTGGGAGACTCAAAACCTAAGCAAAACTGAAGGCCTTGAGCTGTGGCCGAGACGGTAGAGTTCTTTTAAATAAACTGCTGTTGGTGGATAAAGCTTGAAAACATGTTGTTTTTCCTGCATATCCTCAGTTTTCTCCTGTTTGGTTGTTGCTGTAAAACCTCAAGCATTGTCTGTCACAGATTCCCTATCAGTGCAGTGAGTTTCCAGAACCCCGATTGACTAGTCATTACCCCCATTACAAGAATTGCATGCAAGTTACTCCATGTGCCACACAAAGCTAGATATACTGCGTATTGCTGTAAGAACATATATGAGTGCTTGGTGAGCTGACATCTGCAGCAGAGATATAGTAGACATACATTAGAGTGTAGCACACATGGCTGTCCACATGAACGGATATACATTGTATCAACACAACCCACACTCTATAATGTACTCACATTGACACACTTTGCCAGGCCCACAAATTACACTTCCCAACTACCTTAGTTTGCCACACTGCAGTAACTGCATGGCACGCTTGCACCACAGGGGGTACTCTCTGGAGGTTCTATGGGCTGAGGCATGTGAACATGTCTGAAAACGAAAATCAGTTGGTATGCCAATGGGAGTTATAGTGTGGGGTGTGACTATGGTTGGGAGACGTAATACTCTCTACATAGCAGGACACATACAAGGTGCCAGTACTGACATGCATACGTGTAGCGTGTGTTTCATGGTGTGCAGTGGTTGGCTGTGCAAGATGGCTGTGTACAAGGCTGGGTGGGGGTAATCCCTGGTATCATCACACCACCCCCAACAATGGGTGTGCAGTGTAGTACAGGTGTGTATTGTCTGCAATGTCCCACACAGATGGGCGTGTATAGGAACTGTCCTGGATATCCTGGTACACCATTGTATGGTCATTGGCTTTGCAAGAACAGCACAATATTGCATGCCATGTCTGTGATAAGTCCTTGACATGGACATTGCCACATAGGACAAACACGTCCTGCACAATGTCAAAGCAGTGGCATGGCCAAGTGTAGCCTGGTTTGGCTAGCACTTTTATGTTGTGTACACTTAGACTGTTATCCCTCCAGATATGCCAGTACTGGCCTAAGTGTGGCAGGACCTGCTTATAGACAGCAGGTTGACCCTGAACCTGCATTGCCAGTATGAGTACAGCGGCATTCCCTGGTGTCAGTAGCATTCGGGTCCATACAGGGCACATGTGCTAAGGTATTGTATGGCCTCTGTGGATCAAGTACATTCAGTGATGACACCACATATGTTGTTGC
This sequence comes from Protopterus annectens, assembly GCF_019279795.1. Classification (NCBI taxonomy): domain Eukaryota; kingdom Metazoa; phylum Chordata; order Ceratodontiformes; family Protopteridae; genus Protopterus; species Protopterus annectens. The sequence continues at coordinate 1,940 of NW_025051287.1, read as the reverse complement.
AGGCATCCAGTGGGGTAATATAGTGAAGGCACATTGTCTGTAATTGTAGGTGCCTATTGTGCACTGTTGCACAGGGGTGCCATGCCCTCTGCAGCCCACTGCAATCACACCATGCCAACTATCTGTCATCAATGTGCAGGGCACTAGCAACATAACGGGATATTCTATGCAAGTGTGTTAGTGTATAACACATGGATTCAGAACGTATTCTGGGTTAACAGTATGGTTGCATACTTTTTTCACCAGGTCTTTTGCCAGATGTAGGGGTATGGCTTGCCAACACAGTCCCTTGGCTGACTGACATCTGTACCCCTCATGAGGTGGACATTGTGACATATAATACAGGTGCCATATAGGAAAACTACAAAATCCACTACCCAACATGTCAAGTGGTTAGACACATACACTGCCACCTCCACACAGGCTCTGACTGTCAAACACACACACCTGCCATGTCTTGGAATAGAACCCTTACCTAACTAGTGTATCACACTATAGTATTACACAGTTACAGCATGCGCTACAGTGTTTTCTGGGTTGCAGCAGTCCCAGAGGTGTATTACTAGGTGGGTGACCACAGCAGGATTGCCAAAGGTGGTTATGTGAATTGTAAAGAGTGTGCATATGCTAAAAAGCATTGCTTCTTTCTCAGGCAGACAGACACACACACACACACTGTCTTGGAATAGAACCCCTCGCTAACTAGTTCATCACACTACAGCATTATGCAGTTACAGCACACGCTACAGAGATTACTGGGTTCCAGAAGTCCCAGAGGTGTATTTATAGGTGGGTGACATCAGCAGGATTGCCAAAGGTGGGTATGTGAATTGTAGAGTGTGCATACTCTAAAAGCATCATTTCTTTCACAGGCAGGCAGACACACACAGACACACTTGGTCTGTCTGGGATTAGAACACCTACCAAACTAGTTTAGCACACTATAGCATTACGCAGTTACAGCACACACCATGGAGATTACTGGATTACAGCACTCCCAGAGGTGTATTTGAAGTGGGTGACATCAGCAGGATTGCCAAAAAAGGACATTTGGGCGTATTAGTACAATTTTGGTCTGTGATCTGTGTCAGATCCAGTATATCCACTGCTTACTATCACAAAACACATTTTCACCTTTCTTACACAACTTCCTTTATAGGCAGTCCCCTAATTGACAGTATCAACTGAGGCTTGCAGGTCTTGAACCCTGGACCATGCACACTGAAATTACTGGTTGGACCATCAAGTCATCTAGGGATTGTAATATATGTTTGCATGGAGTCTATGATGCACATCTACCAAGGATTCCACAGTACTGAAAACAAATGGGACCCAGTCACTTGTGTAATATACATGCTTACAGTACCCTTGAATGTACCTTTATCTGTGAAACAACAAAGAACAAAGTCTACATCTGTACAACTGTCATAACTACATATATATATATATATATATATATATAAATAAATATATATATATATATATATATATATATATAAATATATATATATGTATATATGTATATATATATATATATATATATATATATATATATATATATATATATATATACACCTATGTGATGTGTACACACACACACATATATATATATATATATATATATATGCATATACACAGACATAGTCATAATATTACGTAGATCTATATATATATATATATATATATACAAACCTCAACTAAATAAGGAACTAGTCAGACAATATATACAACCATAAGAAACTTGTTCCTCACAGCAACACAGTTCATTACCGACACCCAACGAAAGTTTAAAAACTTTAATACAAACAAAATTACTGTTGAGCGTCATCTAACTTATATAGACTTCCTCAGAAATAACTTGTTACAATTGAACTCAAGCTTAAATATCACTTTTCAAAAACAATCTAGTTGCTCATCAATTCATCAATTATGTATTTTAA
>NW_025051286.1:2500-12752 GCF_019279795.1 Protopterus annectens | reverse complement strand
ACACACAGAGATATATGTATATATACACACACACACACACACACACACACACACACACACACACACACACACATATATATATATATATATATATACACACACACACACACACACACACACAGATATATATATACACACGCACATGCACACGCACACGCACACACATGTTGCTATTACATTTGTGCATTATTTGAAGAGTTTTTTACACTGCTTTTAAGTGCTGTTATTCATTGATTCTAAGGTGGTACGGCGGTAGCATTGTTACCTCACAGCAAGAGGTTCTCCCGTTCGATTCTTGGCTTGGCTTGGAGTGCCTTCTGTGTAGAGTCTGCATGTCCTCCCCGTGGTTGGTTATCATTTGAAAGACATGCGTGTGTAAATGGGAGTGCCTTTGTTGAAGGTTGGACATTGAGCTGGCACCTCAGCATTTCTTAAAATATCTACTGCCAATCATTAGCGGACCAGAGTTCCGCTGTGGCGACCCCTTACCTGGAAAAAGCTGAAAGACAAACAACAACAACATTCATTGATTCTAAGCATTGGTAGCTTGATTTACTGTTTAACTTTGTCATTTCACTTTCGGCTTAATTTTAGTGGTTCAGCATTAGAAAAGTAGATCCGCCCCCTGATGAGAGTAGGGCATAGCCTGTCCCTTCTGTTTACAGAATCACTGCGATAACCGTAGAATATTTATTTATTTATTTGACATTTGTTGACCAGGTTGGTCCAGCTGGGGCAGAGCCCTTTTTCAGTGGAGAGCTGGGGAGAAAAGCTCCACAATTCCATAGTCACTTAAAACAAGTAACTAAATTAACACAGTCTGTAGTTAATTAAACAAAAGTCCTTGACAGTGATGAACTAAAATGCTCGGTTTAAAATGAGCAGCAGTTTGAGTTTACCTACTGCACTGTGCTGATTTGTTGAGTGTAGAGTAAAGGTGGAGAAATAAATGTACTTGTTGTGATTGGCCAGGGGGTGATTTTACTTGGTTACTCTGCTCTGTATTGACGCAGGTGCTTAGAATCCCAATTTTCCTATAAAAAAATACTCCTAGGAGTTCCTGAGCAGGTGATGGTTTGATGAGTGCCAGTACTGTGGAAAGACAGCACTAAAATTGTACCTCTTACCCAATGAACACCCTAACAAATCTGTTCCCCCTCACAGTGGTTACACAAAGAAGGAAAAGAATCTGTTGGCACCCCTCCATCAGTAATCCACTACATTTATACCTGAAACCACAGATCTACACTTTCCTACTGCCTTTGTAGCCAGTTTGGTAGTAATAGGCATCATAGGTTCATAGGTGTGTAATAGGCTAATGACCCTGGAGGCTTTACAAGCCTAGCCCATAGAAGTGCCCTGGCACTGTGCCACCTGATGCCAGTTCCCAGTGCCTCTATTAAGTAGAGTCACCGGACTGATCACCGGGGTGAACTTTCTATTTCCCAACCACTCAGCAAGATTTCTCTTGAAGAGGGCCAGTGAGGTGCTCTGCTTGACATGTATGGGAAGTCTATTCCAGAGCATGGGCAGTTTCGGGGTTATGAACCTGCCCCTCCAGCATGTTATGCTGATTGTGGTAATGAGGTTGAGGTTTCTGGAGCATGTGGTGTGGAGGGATTGGGATTTCTCTAGATGTAGCATTTCTAACAGAGCTGGGTCAGACATGGCTTTGTCAGTCAGGCAGAGATCGCCTCTTAGCAGATGATATAAGACAAAGAATAGCTGGAGTTTATTTAGTCTGTCCATGTAAGACATGTGTTTAAGGCATAGGATCCTCTTTATGAGGTACTTTTGTGGCCCCTCCAGCTGTTGCAGGTGTCTAGTGAGGTACATGCCAAATGGGGCATTATATTCTATGATTGGTCTAATGAGGGAAGAGTAGAGAGAAATAATTACCTCTTTCTTCCTGGATGCAAAATCCTTGGTAATGAGATGTGCCACTAAGAAGTACTTTCTGACCACAGTGGTAATGTGGTGGCCAAAGTAGAGGTTGCTGTCAACCTGTGTCGCCAGATCTCTTATAACTCCTTCAGTGTTCAGTGGGTTCCCATCGATGCAGTAATTAGTGGAAACTGAGTTTTTCCCAAAGGGGATAAGATAGCATTTTTGGCTTAAACTTAAGGCCATGGTTTTGACACCAGTCATTGGTCTCAGTGAGGCCTTTCTGTAGGATGTCTGCTTCACCTGGGGAGTTAATAATGGCTCTTAGCTTGCCATCATCTGTGAACTTGGTCAGCCAGAGTCCCTCCATGTTGGCCCGGACTTCTGAGAAGTAGATGTCAGGTTTTTGTCTTTGTTAAGCCAAATACTGAGTTCTACTTCTTGCCTAACTGACTGAACCATGAAATGGGAAATCATATTTAGAGCTGCTTGAAAAGTGGTTGCAGTTTGCAAAGAAAAACAGTGTAAACCATATTCAGGTATGAGGAACATTACCTGTCTGGTAGGTGAGAGCTTGAGCAGAAGGTTAGGTATTCAAGCTCACAAACTGAGTTAAGGTGCCCTTTTTGTGGTGGTACTACAGCCAAGACCTTTTGGTGCCACTGTCATCATATAGTTTCATAGGTTCATAGGAGTGTGCTAGGCTAATGTCCCTGGAGCCTTTACAAGCCTAGCCCATAGAAGTTCCCTGGCATCATGCTCCCCAACGTTAGTTCCCAGTGCCTCTCTCAAGTAGAACTAGTGTAATAATCCCCAAGGTGAACTTTCTATTGACCATTCACTCATCAAGATTTCTCTTGAAGAGAGCCAGTGAGGTGCTCTGCTTGACATGTATGGGAAGTCTATTCCAGAGCATGGGCAGTCTCGGGGTTGTGAACCTGTCCCTCCAGCATGTTCTGTTGATTGTGGTAATGAGGTTGAGGTCTCTGGAATATGTGCGGAGGGAATGGGATTTCTTTACATGTTGCATTTAAATAGGGGGCAAAATCGCTGATGCCCACTATAGGCAACCTGAGTTTGATTAGAAGCTTGGGAGCTGAAGGTGTCAACATGGGAAGATATGAGTACATCATCACTGCTGGCTCACTGTGACACTGATGTCTAGCAGAGGCTGGGTGTAACATGCAAACAACACACAGGACTGAGAATGTATTCCATAAACTTACATACATACTGAGCTACATAACGTGTGTGCAGAAGGATGGACATTTCATGACTCAGCACTACGGGGGTTCACAGCACACAAGACTGCTACAAAAGTTATGAGAGCTTGAGCTAAGCAGAATACTCTGGAAGCTTCTTTGATGATGGCCATAAAGCAGGGAACTAACGGTTTGTAGGGCAACAGGACAAAAAGACTTTAAAATACCCAAGTTTCTAGGACAAGTGATAAGCAATTTAGAATGCTGGAGGCTCTGGAGAGCATAGCTTTTTAAACTTAAGGTAGGCTGCTAAGAGCTAAGTCAAGCACTGAGTTTTGCCCATGTTAATAGGTATTGCTGATAGTGCTGGGAGATTTATCCAGGCTTTGTGTTACATCATTATCACAGAGGACTGCAAGGATTGTATTAAATGGTGAACAGCAATGACCCAGGCAGTGACACTGGGGCCCCTTCATGTTCACCATTTCAACATATAAGAGTTTGTGGTTTTGCATGCGTTACCTCCCACAACATATGTACCCGGCTCCTAGTGTGTATTTATGCTCATCGCATGTTAGCCGCGTGTCACATCATGCTGCGTGAGGTTTTAATCCCGTGTGCTGGATTTTACTGTGTTATATATCCAGGAACATACATGTTGCATTGTTGCACAGGCCATGAGTACTGTGTGGTCCTTCTAACATTTACACTGCATTTCCTTGTATGGTCCTGCCATTTGGAAATAGGTTCATAGCTAACTACTAGGCTAACAACCACAAGGGGCCTCTTCAAGCCTTGCTATGGTTCCCAAATGTGAGAATCAAACCATGTATCTCATTCCTGTAAGGTAAACACCTTAACCATTATGCCAATCTCCAAATGCCTGAGAGAGGTGGCTTATTGCTAGTGTCTGTGTACTGAGCACAGTGTGATGCAGACCAACTAAAGATGATGCTGTCTGCAGTGCACACAGCCTGATCGTTTATGGTATTGTACTCCTTGGACATAACATGTGCCAAAACTTTTGGACAATGTGCAACTCTGAAGCGTGTGCGAGTAAAATGCTAAAGCCGAAGCACCAGTGACATATGTACTACCTCATGGAATGTCAGCATGGTTGAACGATGTTCCTGATGGTATCAAGTAACTTACTGTGTGTATCTGTATACAGGTAGATGTGCTCCATGTCAGGCACTCAGGACAGCAACACAGTGGAGTTACATGGTTTATCCCCTGCCAGAGTTTTCTGTTTACCAAGATACTCACAGGTGCCTGCAGACATTGCAATGTGCTGTTCATGCTGCCTGTGACAATGTAATCTGCTCAGCACATCACTAGATAGTGTCAGAGATGACTCTGTATGTGTACACTCTGTCACTAAATGGACATTTAAATTTGCAAACCCTTGCCTTTTTCTAAATCATAAGCAGTTGTGTCCTCTTCCTGGACATGCAGCACTTTGCTTATCAGCACAGCACCTTTGCTTATCAGCACTGCTGTATGACCTGACAAATTATACTGCCTGCACTGTGTTGCTGCCTGTACTGCATTGCTGTCTGCACTGTGTTGCTGCCTGCCCTGTGTGGCTGCATTTACTGTGTTGCTGCCTGCACTGTATTGCTGTCTGCACTGTGTTGCTACCTGCACTGTGTTGCCTCCTGCACTGTGTTGTAGCTACCTGCGCTGTGTCGCTGCCTGTGCTGTGTTGCTGCCTGCACTGTGCTGCTGCCTGCACTGTGTGGCTGCCTGCACTGTGTTGCTGCCTCCACTGTGTTGCTGCATGCATTGTGTTGTTACCTGTGCTGTGTTGCTGCCTGCACTGGCTGCCTACACTGTGTTGCTGCCTGCAGTGTGCTGCTGTCTGCACTGTGTTGCTGCCTGCACTATGTTGCTCCCTGCACTGTGTTTGGCTGCCTGCAAAGTGTTGTGGCCTGTGCTGTGTTGCTGCCTGCACTGTGTTGCTCCTGCACTGTTTGGCTGCCTGCCTGCACAGTCTTGCTGCCTGTGCTGTGTTGCTGCTTGCACTGTGTTTGGCTGCCTGCCTGCACAGTGTTGATGCCTGTGCTGTGTTGCTACCTGCACTGTGTTGCTGCTTGCAGTGTGTTTGGCTGCCTGCCTGCACAGTGTTGCTGCCTGCACTGTGTTTGGCTGCCTAGCTGCACTGTGTTGCTGCTTGTACTATGTTTGACTGCCTGCCTGCACAGTATTGCTGCCTGTGCTGTGTTGCTGCCTGCACAGTGTTACTGCCTGCACTGTGTTTGGCTGCCTGCCTGCACTGTGTTGCTGCCTGCACTGTGTTTGGATGCTCTACTTGTCTCTAAGTTGCCACTTGATGATGTCATATCTCATTGGTGAAAACTGCATGAGTTACAACTCAGCAATTGGGGTTTGGCATAGCAAACATACCTCTCAACTGTACAGATTTTCGCAGAACACCTACATTTTTGCCTCATATTTTCTCTCCGTTTTTCATAAAGTAGTGGTTTTCTGGCAAATTAGTGTAAAATCATTAAAGACTTAAGAGAGAAAATAATGACTAACATTTGAGCCTCAGACTTTGTACCCTTCAGAAAATTCATGTTAATGCAGAACCTGTTATTCTATCAACTTTCTAAGTTTGTAAGAGCAATTTTTAAAAATTGTCCATATTTTTGAGCCATTGTCCCCCATGATTAATGGCTTTGCCCACATTTCTTGCTCTAAGAAATTGAGAGATATGAGAAATTATTGCTAGCTTGACTTGCTGGAAATGATTTGCCATGTTTTAAGCATTTTCCTTTTTACAGTGGTTGTGCAAATGTGGAGTTGATCTATATAAGTCAGAAGACAATGTGTATAGGAAAGCTTTTTATGTTTAGATAACGCTTTACCACTGTATGTGTCTGGCTGCAGCTTTTATGGGCAATACTTGAAGAACCACAGTAGAACTGCTATGCTTCCTTGACGTGACTGTTTTGGTGCAAAACTCCATCATTAGACTGCAGTATATAAATGTTCATAAATGCAGTATCATAATATTTTGCTGTATAATACCGCTAATGAGCATCATTCTGTAGTCCATGGTTTGATTCCTTTTAATTCACTTTCAAACTCTGTGACTGAGCATGTCAATTACACAGGTATTCCAGGCTCACACCCACAAAAATTCATTGGTGCATGTCATTACAATTAATAAAATAAAATAAATCCATCTATGTGCCAGAAACTATAGTAAAACATTTTGGTTTGCCCTCCCTTTGCCTCATTTATACTGCTGCAGTGATATTAGCATATCCAGATGACGGCTTGTGTATTTACTTTCTGAAATGGAGTAGGTGTTACAGGTTGATTGGTTTCTCAGTACTCTTTAAGTGCATCTTCCATAGACTGTTTTTTTTAATCCAAACTCATTTTTTGAGTTTTTTTTTTTTTGGTTTGTAATGAACCTAACTTAGGCTCTCTGATCAGCATTCAGGTAAGTGTTCATTCTGAAAGTGGTAAACAACATCGTTAACAAGTTGAAATAAAACAGTTTAACAAACACTTTTTCCAAACAAAACTCAATACTTTTACGTATACAAGTAATAAAACTGTACAGCAATCTAGGGGACTCCAGTGTCATTATGTAAATCTGTCAATTGCACAATAGAAATAACTACCTTATATTTATGTCATTTTCAACAACCGGTAAAACCACATTTTTCAGAGTGAAAAGGATTTTATATTTTCTGGTTGTTATGGGTTAAATATCTATCATACCTCAACTGCTCTATATATAGCTGCCTTCCCAACAGATAGTTACCTACACTTAGCTACTAACATACAAACGTTATCTGCTCCAGTTAAAATGTACATTTTCTTACCTGCCTGCATTTTTTGTGCCTCCTTAGCCACTGGTAAGTCAGTTATTTTGTTCATGCAATTTAAAATATTACAGCTAAGTCACTTTTTTCTTATAAATTGCATATATATGTGTATATGTGTATTACATTTTATCTTCCTGGATAACCTTAAAATAAGTATTTATTCATTAAATGTTAGTTTCCCTGAAAGCCCTACTGGAAAAATGATTTCACTATGTCTAAAGATTTCACATGGCTTAATAAGTAAGGAAATATTTTTAAAATTATTATTATTTTATAAGAAACACAAATAATTCAGTATTGACTTAAGACTCATTTGAAATGAACTTAGATGAATATTGTGCATGCTATGACAGCTTTGACTTACTGGTAATTTACTTTTACTGTGCTGGGGACATGAACGGCATGTGTGATGAATCTTGGTAGTGACAATAAGGAACAAATGGCATGATTAGTAGTACATGACAATGGTAGAGGATATGGCAAGGGTGCTTTTTTGGTGACAAAAGTCATCGAATGAGCTGTAGTTAATGTGTTACACTTCATCATGGATATACTGAGATTTCTATTAGGTAATCATATTGGTTTGTGTAAGGTAACTGTTACTGTGAGTGTCAGGAATAACTGGCCAGTGTTTTGTACTTTAAGAGGTGATTACATCCAAATATTACCGTAACACTTTCTCACTGTGGCCCTTCTTCATAGGATCATAGAATCTTAGGAGATTACTAGGCTATCTACCCGGAGGTCATTTCAAGACTAGCTGTTTCATCCCAATGTAATAATATAGAAATGCTAGTCAATACCCATGACTGCATTTAGTGATGACTGCCCATATTCAGGAGAGTTGTGCGGTCTATGGTACTACATTCACTCATCCAGGTTCCTCTTGAACAGTTTCATAGAGGCGCTCTGTTTCACATGAATTGGTAGCCTGTTCCAAAGATGCGGCAGTCACTGGGAGATAAATCTGTCCCTCCAGCATGTTGTATTTAAGTCACAGGCCGTATTTAGGTCCCTGGAATGGGTAGCCCTAGTCCCATTTGATTTACGGATATGCAGCAAGTTCATTAGGTTTGGGTCTTTTATTGCTCTGTAGGCCAGATATAAGTCTCCCCTACGAAGTCTATATGATATGGAGCACAGTGACAGGGATTTTAGTCTGTCTGTGTAAGCCCCTTGATCTTCTTTGTTAGAAACCTCTGAGGTCTCTCTAACTGCTGCAGGTGCTTAGTACGGTACATGCCAAACAGGGCGTTATACTCAATTATGGGCCGGATAATTGCCAAGTCTAGGGGGTTATAACTTCTTTTGCTCTTGAGGCGATGCCTTTACCAATCAAGTGTGCTACATAGAAAGCTTTCCTTACTAGTGTAGACACATAATGGTCGAATTTAAGGTTGCAGTCAACTTGTGATCCCAGGTCCCTTATCACTTCATGGGTACTTAGGGAATTGTTGTTGATTTGATAGTGTGAGGGGATATTGTTTGTGCCTAAGGGAATGATGATGCATTTCTTTGCATGCAGTTTGAGACCATGACTACTACAACAGTCATTGGTCTGTATGAGACCCTCCTGAAGTATACTGACATCATTTGGGGAATTCAATAACTGCACCCAGTTTGCAGTCGTCTGCAAACTTGATCAGTCACAACCCCTTAGTTTTGACCTGAACTTCTGAGAAGTATATACTAAACAGAAGTGGCCCAGCACTCACCCCAGTGGCACCCCACTGGTAACAGGTCTGCTGGTTGATGTGGAGTCACCCTCTTTGATAGTATGTGTCCGTTTTGTGAGCTAGTTGGCAACCCATCTTACAAAGAAGGGGTTTACATTCAGTTTGCTAACTCTATCAGTAATGTCTGAATGTGGGATTGTGTTGAAAGCTTTTTTCAGGTCAAGGTATGCTGTGTGCACAGGTTTGCCCTCGTCAATGGCCTTGGTCACAATTTCAAAGAAATTCACCAGGTTTAACAGGCAGGATCTGCCCTTCATGAAATCGAATTGGGTAGGATCCAGGGTTTGGAAGTCACCTATGTCTTTATTTAGGAGGTCCATAATGATTCATTCCATGGCTTTACAGATTACACTGGTCAGTCTTATGGGTCTGTAATTCTCCAGGTCTGTTGCTAGGCCACTTTTGTGGAGGGGAATAACTGTTGCTGTTCTCCATTCTGCAGGAGCAATGCCTGTGGTTAGGCTGTGATTGAAAAGGTACTTAGTGGTGATGCTGCTTCATGTATTAGCCTGATTATAAGACAGCCTGGGATATCATCTGGTCCCACAGATGCTGTTTTATTTGCCTTGGACAAGGCTTGGAGGACCTGCTCTTCAAATATGTAGGGTGGGTGGGGGGGTTAGGGGAAGGTTTGTTGTAAGTTAGGAGGGGATAAGGGAATGAAATTTTCATCAAATCTGTCCACTAGGAGGTTTGCTATCTCTGTGGGGTCAGTGTGTGTGATACTGTTGGCCACTGGTTCTGCACAAGCTTGTGGTACCCTTTAGCTTACATGCATAGTTGTAAAAGCCTTATGGTTACGCTTGGCTGTGCTTGCTAAGTTTCTCTCAAAGGAGCCCTTGGAAGATTTGACAAGTTGTCTTATTTGCCTGTTGAGACTGAGGAGGGTGTTCTTCCATTGTTGGGGCCTTGCTTTGTTTTCTTGGACAGCAACATTTTGTGTTTATTGTAAAGTTTGTTGATGCTGGATGCCCACCATGGTGACTTGTTTTTACTCGGGGCTCCGGCTTTGATTCTTTCTGGTACGGCCAAGTTAATACACTTATGCAAGTGACTGCACAGGGTTTAGTGTAAACTTTGACTTAGTTAACACTTCCATCTTGGGGTGGGGCTTAGAATGCATTTATACCTTCACCTAGGAGGGTATAGTTTGCCTTGGTGAAAGTCTGTGTGCTGAAGGAGCCATCCAGGTGGGATAGGAGTTAGTGGTCAGTGCCAACCTAGCCATCCCAGGATAAAGGTTTCACTAATGTTTCACAATCTGAATGGTACATAGCAAATGGCTGGATAACAGGTCAGGCACTAGAATTATGCAGGCATAACTGTACTCCAGTCATGGAGCTTACAGTGGAACATCACATCAGACAAAAGCTCAGGTGTAACATTGTGTCTATGGTATACCTACTGGCTGCAGGAGGGAGAGGAGAACTAAGACCAGTAACTTATCAGGTGCTAAGGATAGCACCATAGCAGTACCATCCTGATGTCTCATGGCTATCCTGTCACTCAAAGCTACTACCCCTGGGGTATTTCTACTATAGCAGTGCTGCAGTCCTGCTTGAAGTGAGCAGGAAAATGTGGCATA
>NW_025051285.1:0-13257 GCF_019279795.1 Protopterus annectens | reverse complement strand
TTGTATAAAAACGGTATTTTCACTGGTGTTTTGGGTCACTAAAAATTGTTTAAAAGAACTTTGTTGTTATGGTTGAGGGATTTCTCAGACCTGAACCTCTGGCATTTGATAATAATATTGCTGAAAATTGGTGAGTGTTTGAGCAAGAATATGATATTTTATACAGGCTGCATTTTCTGATAAAGACACATGTACAAGAGCATTTATACTTCTCAGTTTAGATGGTTCAGAGGCCATTGAGTGGAAGCATTCATTTGTGTATGCACCTGCCGTGTATGCAGGGGAGGAGAAAAACACCATATTGTGATACAGGCTGAAATATGGGAAGACCATGAGTGCTTAAAACCTAAATTTAGAGAAATGTGTAACCCTCAAATGAATATTACAATGGAAAGGCACACATTTTACACAAGATACCAAAAGCCTAGTAAAACCATTGCAGTCTATATTACCAACTTAAGAAATAAAGCAAACACATGCTGATTTGGTGATCTAAGAGACGAGTTGATAAAAGACTGTCTTGTATGTGGTGTTAATAATGATGCAGTGAGAAAGATTTTGCTTCAAAATATTGAATTAACATTGACCAAAGCCATTGAGATTTGTCAAGTACATGAGATTACAGAAAAGCATAGAAATATGCTTATGAATGAGAAAAGCATGCTTGCAGGATCTGCTAGTTCAAATGTTGATAGTGTGCATCAGAAAGTTAAGATGAAAAGAAATATAAACTGAGAGGCAGTGCCACACCAAACCTCATTGTTAACTGTAGTAATTGTGGAGGCAGTCATGAATCTAAATGGAAAAAGTGTTTAGCTTTTGGTCAGCAATGTCACAAATGTATAAAGCAGAATCATTTCAAAAGGCTTTGCAAGTCTAAAGTGTCGCAAGCTTATATTAAAAGAGAGTATCCGAAGAAGCAAGTAGATCAGAAAAAGAATGATAAAACAGTTAATACAGTAGATTAGTAGATGTCAGCAAAGAGTGAAATATTTTGTACTGTACAAATTGATGAGAAACCTCTAGTGCTTAAAGTAGACACTGGATCTAAGTGCAATGTTATATCAGCACAAATGTTTGCTAAAGTAAAAGATGGGGAAAAACTAGTGTGCAAAACTAGTTGTTTATGGTGGTGAAGAGATTCAGACTGGTGGTGCAGTAATTCTTTCATGCCATTCTGCTGGAAACAGCTATGACTTGTAGTTTTATGTAGTCAAAAGACATGTGCAGTCACTGTTAGTCCTCAAAGACAGTCTGAGGCTGGGACGTATTTCATGTATTAAAGAGGTCCACCATATAAATCTGTAAATAACAACAATAGTTTTACACAGAATATTTTTAATGAATATGCTATTTTCAAATATGAGCTTGGTAAATTCCCGGACACATATTTTATGAAGTTAAGCCATGACGTAAGTTCGGTTGTCAGACCAGCATGGAAGATTCCAGTAGCAATGTAAAGTAAAGTACAAGCAGAACTAGACAAAATGGTGAATTTAGGTGCCTTTACTCCAGTAGAAGAACCGACTGAATGGGTATCCTCCATGGTCGTAACTCATAAGAAAAGCTCAGATGATATTCAAATATATATTTATCCACGAGACTTAAACAAAGCACTTAAGCATCCTCATCATCCAATGTATACAGTAGAAGAGGTAACCACTCCCATGCCAAATTCCACTGTTTTTTCAGTCTTAGATGGAAAATGCTCCTTTTGGCAAATTTCACTGGATCACAAATCTTCATTGTTAACCACATTCAGTACACATTTGGTAGATACAGATTTTTAAGAATGCCATTTAAAATTAATTCTCCCAGTGAAGTCTTTCAACAAGCCATGGAACATTTTTTTCTAATTATCCATGTGCTATTATAGTAGACAACATTATTGTTGGAGGCAATGGTGAAGACAAACATGATAGAAATCTCAGCAAAGTTCTAGACCATGCATGTGAAATAAATCTCAAACTGAATCCTCGAAAACGTAAATTCAAACTGAAAGAGGTTCCTTACATGGGACATTTGTTTACAAGTTCTGGCTTACAACCAGATCTGTCTAACCAAACAGCAATTGTTGAAATGCCAGTTCCAGAGAATGCCACATCTTTACAACATTTTCTAGGTATGGTCAACTATTTAGGAAAGTTCATCCCAGACTTGAGTGAGCTTTCTGCACCATTACGTGAGTTGACATGCAAAAATGCAAACTGGTCCTGGCTGGAACAACACCAAAGAGCATTTAATATTCTGAAGAAGAAAATTGCCAGTCCACTGACATTGAGATATTATGATATTCACACACCTGTAACTCTTTCTTGTGATGCTTCAAGGTATGGCCTTCACACAGCATGTCTTCAAGAAGGCATACCCATTGCTTATGCATCAAGAACTTTAACTCAAACAGAGATGCACTGTGCACAAACACAAAAAAAACTTTTGGCAGTAGTGTTTAACCTATCCAAATAGAGACTGATCATCAACCTCTAGTGACAATTTTTAAAAAGCCAATACATACAGCGCCAGCTCGATTGCAATGCATGATGTTAAAATTGCAAAAGTACAATTTCAATATTGTTTACAAAAGGGTAAACACTTGTAACTTCCTGGTGCTTTGTCACACATACCCAGACAAATGACAGAACAGCATGAAAATGGAGCAGCAGACTTTGAAGTCATGGAAGTCAGACATTTTTTGTTATTACGGTTAATGAACTAAGAAATCACACAGCTTCAGACCCAGTTCTCAAGAAGCAAAAATGTTATCAGTCAAGGAAGGCCAACATGACCGACTGGTTTACCACTTGATATTCAGCAGTATTTTCCTTACAGAGATGAGCTCATCATGATGGAAGATGGAATTATCATTAAAGTGGCAATTTCTAAAGCATTACAACAGGAATATATCAACATTTAGCACAATGGTCACCCAAGTACTGATTCAACCAAAAGAAGGGCAAGAGACATTGTATTTTGGCCTTCTATGTCTAAAGATATAGAAAACGAGACTCTAGCATGTTCAATTTGCAACAGCACCAAACTATATCAACAAAAAGAACCAGTTCAGCTGCACCAAATTCCTGAATTACCATAGTCAACGGTTGCTGTAGATATTTTTGAATGGAATGGTCAGCATTACTTGGTGTTAGTAGACTCTTACCCAAATTGGTTTAAACTGACCTAATTCCTAACTTGGCATCTAACACAGCCATACAAAATTGAAGAGACATTTTTCTGTCCATGATTGTCCGCACAAAGTCATGTCTGACAGTGGTGCAAAGTTTACAAGTCAGCAGTTGAAGAAATTTGCTAAGTCTTGGGACTTTGTTCATATTGCCAGTAGTCCTGAGTATCCACAAACCACTGGTTTAGCTGAGCGTGCAGTTCATAGTGCAAAGTATTTGTTGGAGAAATCCAAACAAGATGTTACTAATGTTTTCCTTAACTTACCAAATCTCACAAACATTCCTCGAGCGCTTGGTTCACCTGCTCAAAGACGGATGTCCAGACAAACACAAACAACTCTTCCAGTCAGTAAACAATTGTTAGTACCAAATGCAAAGATATTATAGTGGTCAAGACTCAACGTTTGAGAAAATGTCAGTCACAAAGGTTATGATTGTGTAAGAATCATAAAGGACATTTCTGAGGAACTGAGATCTTACATCATACAATCTAAAGGAATGGATTATAGAGTGGATTGTTACCTGTTTCCTGTCTCAGAACCAGTGCTACAGTGGATTGCCTGTGCCAGTGACTCTAATTTCCAAAGTGACTCGTCAACTGTTCAAATTCAAAAGGACAGTGTGTTTTCTTCAAACAACTCTGATGTAAACCCAGATGTTCCAGTGCTGAATGAATCCCGAGAGACTGTCCCTGTTGTTAAACCCAGTCAGAATTTCTATATAACTAGATCGGGTAGAATTTGCAAACCAAATCCTAAATATACAGTGACTTGGACTTGAAATCAGTTATGCTTTCTTGAATGTTGAAATAATGTCTAGCCATATTATGGAACTCTATCCCAAATCCAATCAGAACTGTATCTAGCCACTATGTATTACTTTCTCAAAGAATTTCTCACTAACTCATGGCTTTGTCCATGCACCTCTCCTATATGATCTACATCAAGAAATACTATACATTCTTACTAACCTTTTATCATATTATCTATACCCTTTCAACACTTGCCCTCTCTCCATTCTTGGGGGGGGGGGCATGTATCATCTTTTGGATTATTTCACAGCACAGCAGACTATGTTTCTAATGCTTTTGTATATACTGATTGCCATATTTAATTGTATTTTTTTCTTTTATTATTACATCACTGGTGTCTCTTCATGCTTTGTTGTAGCTTATGTATTCCACTGTCAAATTGTAGGCATATATGTGCTTTTTAATTACATCTATACTCTGTTTTATTTTATGCTATTTAAGTCTCTGGAGCTTTTCACCCTGGGCTTCTGTTAAAAATGAGCATGCATTACCCAGCTGGACTTTCTCGAAAAACAAATGAAAATAAATAAATAAATAAATAAATGTATTCTGCTGCTGCTGTTTTTCTGAATTACTTGTTCTGTGGTCTTTTTGCTTTTGAATACCCCCACTTGGTACCCGATTCCAACATCTGCTGGGGACCTGAATTTCAGATGCATGGCATCTGCTGATCCAGCAGCTTGTGAACACTGGTATTTTACATCTAGTTGCTGTTTTTCTACTCTCTTTGTATGTTTCAGTGGTGCAGCAGTTAGTGTTGTCACGCCACAGCATGAGGTTTTCTAGTTTGATTCTTGGCTGGAGTGTCTTCTGTGCAGAGTCTGTATGTCCTTGCTATGGTTATGTGGGTGTTTTTCTGGGTGATCTGGTTTCCACCCACATTCCAAAGACATGTAGTAGGTGGATTGGACACTCTAAATTGGCTGTAGGTGACAGTATGTGGGTGTGAATGACTGTACAAATGAACTACTGATGCAGGGCTAGCCACCAGTGCTGTAAAACCTTGGCACGAGATGATTGTCAATGCTGAAGTGACACCCCGACCCCATGTGCAAAAATGGAAAAAGGGTTGAGGATGGAGGGATGGATTACCCATTGCTAGGTTTGCACTGAATTTTTGGGATCTGAGGTATGAATCTTTTAACTTGGTTCATTCATTTGGATTTCTTATAGACTGCAGCATTCTTTTGATGACCTGTGATTGCAGCTTCTGTGTTATGGGACTCAGACTCTGAAATGTGAGTCTGTAGTTAATAACTTGTTATTATGTTTGCTTTAAGATTTATGAGGCCAGTTTTGTTTTTATAATTAATTGCTTGCATTTGCTGTAGTAACAATTGTAGCTCTTTTTTTTCATTATAGGTTTACAGGTTCATATGTACGTTGCAAGACTATTGATATATGAGTTTCTTTAACAGCCTAATGATGAATTTCCAGAGTTTCTAGCCTTAACTGTTTAGTACCAAGTCTTCAGTATACCACAGATATCTTTTTTAACCCCAGGCGAGATAATCCTTTAGTATTCTGTTTAAACCCTGTGTATACTAAGTATGAATAACCATTACCCCGGGACAAGTATTTACATGTTTTCATGGTCCATAACAGACAAGATGCTACACCAAGGGTGAACTTATCGTTTCCCATCCATGTATTCGGGTTGCACTTGAATAAAGTAAGAGACTTAATTTCACGTGGCTAGGAAGGCAGTTCCAGAGAAGTGGTATTCTCTGTGGGACATATCTATCCCTCCAGCATGTTCTTTTTAAGTTGTATTAGAGAATGGTGTCTACAGAGTGGATGTTTTTGCCACTATCAACTTTCAGATGTGTAGTAGGTCTGAAAGGATGGAGTCAGTAGAGACTATCTATGTGAGGCAGAGATCTTTCCTTAGCAGCCTGTAGAGCAGTGTGAGCAGGGACAGGGCTTTGAAGCCATCAAAGTAGCTTTTGTAATTTAGTCCCTTTTTTTCTAGGTAGAAAAATGTGGTCACTCAAGTTGAGTCAGGTGCTTGGCCATGTAAATGCTGAATGGGGCATTATATTCAATGATTTGTCTAATGAGTGCAGTGTACAGTAGAACAATCACCTCATTAGATTTGGATGCCATACTCTTGCTAATAAGCTGTGATATAAAGAAAGAAAGGCTTCTTCACAATTGTCTGAAAATGGCGGTCAAACAACAGTCCATTGTCTACAAATGTTCCCAGGGCCTTCACTACTCAGTCAGTTTTCATGGAAGTATTGTCATGTGATGGCTGCAGATGGCATCTTGCTTGCTGAAGGATACACATTTTTGGCATTTAGTTTTGGCCATAGTTTTGACAATAGCTATTATTTGTTTGTGACAAGCCTTTCTGAATGATCTTTGTGTCTTCTGAAGAGTTTATGATGCCACCCACTTTACAGTCATCAGCAAACTCTGTCAGCCACAATACCTCAACATTTGTTTTTACTTTTGAGAAGCAGATGACAAAAAGTAGTGTCCCAAGGACTGACCCCTGTGATACTTCACTAGTGACAGATCTTTTGGTGGAGGTGGATAAACAAACCCTACATTTTTGGGCTCTGTTTGTGAGTCAGTTTGCTATCCACTGAGTTACACTGTGATTTATATTTAGCAGGATAAATTTATTAACTATGCCTGGATGGGGGATGGTGTTGAATGTGTGTGAGGTACAGATATGAGAGGTGAACAGTTTTTCCCTCATCCATTGCTTTGATGACCTTCTCAAAGAAGTTAACCAGGTTGAGAAGGTGGTATCTGTCTTGGACAAAACCAAATTGGCTTGGGTTAATAGTTTGTAGGCTGCCTATGTCTTTGTTTATTAATTCCATAATGATCCTTTCCATAGGCTTACAGATGCAGCTGGCCAGGATCTT
The DNA here is from genome assembly GCF_019279795.1 of Protopterus annectens. Classification (NCBI taxonomy): domain Eukaryota; kingdom Metazoa; phylum Chordata; order Ceratodontiformes; family Protopteridae; genus Protopterus; species Protopterus annectens. The sequence continues at coordinate 6,385 of NW_025051285.1, read as the reverse complement.
AGGTCTATAATTGCTCAGATCAGTTGATGCCTCATCTTTGTGAAAGGATATATGACTGTTGCACTCCTCCATTTATTTGGTACAAACCAAGTTTGGAAGTTAATATTAAAAAGCCTCTATCAGGGGTTTGACAGGTCATGTTACAGGGAGAATTATTAATTCCGTCCATTCAGAGCACTAAAAGAACACCAATAAACAAAAATGAATAGTGCCCGTTGGCAAACCAACACCATAAGCTCCACCAGATAATACGGTAAAATGTCTTCATTCCAATCCAATTCCAGACTTAGAATATACGAACATTTGTATGTCATAGCCAAAGGTAATGCCAACAATGCCCTATATAAACATATACTCACTTGCCATGGGGAAACAAAATTTAAATTTGGGATACTGGAAGTTGTTCCACAAAGTACAAGGGGTGGTTGGTGGGAACTACAGATTGAATTAAGAGAACCTTATTGGATCATCAGACTGAATGCTGTAGTTGCACCAGGGCTTAATGAGTATGTGTCACTGTTGCCAGTGTTGAAGAAGAAGGCCCTGGATTTTTAAAAAAAGGTTTTAAAAAGGTTTCTGATATAAAATATATCTTCTTCACAATTATTTATTGTGTGTATTGGCACAAGTCTTGCAAATACATGTTTTTGCAACATAAAAGTCATAATGGTTTTCTGGGGAGTGGTTTTATTGGATTTTGCAACAGTACTTTTATTATGAATTTTTATTATGAATTCCTATTATGAATTGTATTAAAGAATGGTTTTGTGGATATGCCTTTAAATAATTAATTGGCAGACAACTTATTTGGTTATATAAAGAAGGTGACCTCATTGTTTAATTAAGTTCTAAAGAAGTCCCAGAGTGTTATTTAAGGGATGAAAGCGCTTAACTTGGTACATTGGAATAAAGACATTTTATCATAATTATCTGTGTGGAAATTATCGTGTTGGTTTGCCAATGGGCAATATTTGCTTTTGTTTATCCATGTTACAGGCATATATAAGAAAGACTGAAAACTTAATAGAATCACAAAATGCTGAAACATTGCTAAGAGTGAAATTCAGTAAAGACCCATCAGACCCAGCTTCATATCAGCCCATTTCAATTTATAATCATGATTATAAAGCATTTAAGTCTATAATAGCTAAAAGAATGGCAAATATGTTGCCAAAATTGATAGACATGGATCAGTGTGGTTTTGTGTAAGGAGAGACAAACATTTGACAACATTAAAAGAAAAATGATGATCCAGAGAGATGCAAATGTAAGAAAATACCACTGTTGTTGAGTTTTGATGCAAAAAAAGCATACAATAGATTAAACTGGAAATTAATGAATAGAACAATGGAAACATTTACATTCCCTGATAACATAATGAGGTTAATTATGAGGATATATGAGGGATCTCAGGCAGAAATTAAAGTTGGAGCGTTCCTCTCTGATAAGTTGTATCATAACAGAGGAACCAGGCAGGGGTGTCATCTTTCCTCTTTATTTTTTACATTATATTTAGAACCATCGGAAAAGAAAATAAGGGACTCAGAAGTTCAAGGATATAATGGTATGGTAGGCAAGAAAAGGTGGCTTTATTTGCAAACAATATTATTTTGTACCTGATAAAACCAGAAAAGGACATCTCAGCTTTGTGATACCTTTTGAGACAGTTTCAAGTCTTTTCAGGATATAAAATTAATGAAGACAGAACAAAGGCTACAGCTGTAAACTATGAAGCATTTAGGAGTATGGTTAAAAAGGATTCTGTTATGGATATAGGGAAAGATAATAAACAAAAGATAATATAAAAAATGAGAAACTGGAAGTTCTTGTTTATTGATATAGATAGCAAGATACAAGCAGTGCAAATGTCTTTAGTCCACTTAGTTTTATAGTCCAAGTAGTTTTATATATACAGGTCAGGTATATTTTTATCAACCAGAGGAGAAGGTGTAGACAGTAATTAATAAAGAGTTGAAGGATTTTATCTGGAAGGTGAAGAGAGCAAGGGTTAAGTGGGATAAACTGATCCTTCCAACAGAATACAGTGGTTTAGGATTACCTGATTTGAATGGATATTTTAGAGATACACAGTTATGAACATGTTCTGTAGTCTGTTGTTTTCAGCTTTTGACATTCCAGTCTCAATCTTTTTTATTTTGCTCTTCTGTACTTTCATGCTTATGAGCTATATATATATATATATATATATATATATATATATATACATAAAATACAGTGAGCTTAAATATTTTTATCTAAAGGTGTGCCTGCATCTCAGGCAGGCTTTGCTTCTATGAAACAACTGTAATTCTAGGACTTGTACTCATGACATATTGAAACCTTTTTCAAAGTTACATTATTTTACCTAGTGTCATTAGCAGAACATCTGAACACTGGAAATACATCACAGGGTAACTATTTAAAATTGGCTTATATCTTTTGTTACAATGTTTCCACTGAAGATATAAAGGCTTGATATCAGTTGATCTTGACGGCTAATTGTTTATTTGTTACAGCTATTGGCACTCCATAAGCAGCTAAATTAAAAACATCTAGTTTATGACATTTTTAAATTACAGAGGCAACTTGGAAGAAAAAAATAAATAAATAATATACATTGCTGTATGAGCTTAAACTGACATTTCTTTCAAGCAATGTTGTTTTGGTACACTGTTAGTAATCAAGAAATAACACTCTGGCATAAGTTTCAGGTTTTATTGGATAAACAGTAATGATTTTATATAATTTATACTGACTGTTGTTATGGATGACTGTATATAGTTTATTATTTTTTTCATGTCTTAGTTACCTGCATTCTACCTTTTGACTATAAAATCAAATAAAAAGTTGTTCATATGTTCATAGGTTCATAGGTTCATACTAGGCTATCTGCCCGAGGGCATTTACAAGCCTAGCCCATAGTTTTGTGGCTTACGCCACCCCTTTAGTTTGGAGAAACTATGCCCATTATTTTGCTGTGCCTCTGTCAAGCAGTGACACTGAGGTAACCCCTGGGGTGTATCTGCGATCTCCCATCCATTGGTCAAGGTTTCTCTTGAACAAGGCCAGCGAGGTGCTCTGCCTCACATAAACCGGGATTTTGTTCCACAGCATAGGGAGTCTTTGGGTGATGAATCTATCCCTCCAGCACGTCCTATTAATAACCGTGTCGAGGTTTAAGTCTCCCGCCCTTGTGGCTCTGAGGGATCTAGATTTTTTGAGATGAAGCATGTTCATCAAATCTGGGTTTGACATGGCCTTGTATGTCAGGCACAGGTCACCTCTGAGCAAGCGGTAAGCAACTGAATATAACTGGAGTTCTTTCAGTCGGGCAGCATAAGGCAGATTTTTGAGACCCTTTATCCTTTTGGTGAGGAACTTTTGTGGCCTCTCCAGCTGCTGCAAGTGTCGGGTCAGATACATTCCGAATGGGGCATTGTACTCAATCATTGGTCTGATGAGTGATGAGTATAGGGAGACTATGACCTCCCTTGATCTAGATGTGAATCCCTTCATGATAAGGTGGGCAATGTAGAAGGTCTTCCTAACTACTTTAGCAATATGAGTGTCGAATGAAAGACTACTGTCAACCTGGGTTCCCAGGTCCCTGATAGCTTCTTCTGTGATCAGTGAATTGCCACCTATATGGTAGCTAGGGGTAACCTTGTTTTTCCCGAAGGATATGACTATGCATTTCTTGGCATTTAACTTTAGGCCATGGCTCTGGCACCAGTTATCCATTTCTGTGAGACCCTTCTGAAGGATATCTGTGTCGGATGTGTTTTCGACTACGGCGCCCAGTTTGCAGTCATCTGCAAACTTTGTCAACCATAACCCTCCTGTGTTTGCTTGTACTTCAGAAAAGTAGATGCCAAACAAGAGTGGGCCCAGGACTGAGCACTGTGGGACACCACTTGTGACAGGCTTTGAGTCTGACATGGCGCCAGCAACTCTGACCCTGTGGGTTCTGTCACTCAGCCAGTTTGCAACCCATCTTGTAATGTATGGGTTTACATTTAAGTTGATGAGCTTTTCAATGATACCTGAGTGGGGTATTGTATCGAAAGCCTTTGCCAGGTCTAGGTAGGCTGTATGGACTGCCTTTCCCTCATCAATGGCCTTGGTGACTGTTTCGAAAAAGTCAACCAAGTTTAAAAGGCATGATCTGCCTTTGACAAAGCCAAACTGGTTTGGATCCAAAGTCTGCAAATTCCCTATGTCTTTATTTATGAGATCCATTATGATCCTCTCCATGGCTTTGCAGATAAGGCTTGTCAAGCTAATGGGACGGTAATTTCCAGGGTCGGTGGAGGCACCGCCTTTGTGGAGTGGGACCACAGTCGCTGTGCGCCCTCCTGGGTACGTATCCGGAGGTGAGACTAAGATTAAACAGCTGTCCTAACTGTGGGTTTAATTCCTCATTGAGTTCATGGAGCACACAGCCGGGGACACTATCAGGTCCCATGGATGCTGTGTTCTTTGCCTTGGAGAGAGCAGTTCTCACCTGGGCGTTAGAGATTGTTGGGGGGCTTCAATCTTTTGGTTTAGGTAGCTCTGCTGTGGGGGGGGGGAAGAAGTTTGCACTGAACCTGTCAGCCAGTATGTTGGCAATGTCTGTAGGATCAGTAATCTTCACATCATTTTGAACTAATTCTGAGCATATCTGGGAGTTTCCTCCTAGGTTTCTGACATAGCTAAAGAATGCCTTATGGTTGTCTTTAGAGTCCTTAGCTATTTTTTTCTCAAAATTAGCTTTGGATGATTTTATGAGAGCTCTTAGCTTTTTACTTATAGTGATCAGCGGTGTCTTACTTTTTAAGGATTTTGCTCTATCTTGTAGTAGCTTTCTCCTTTTGTTGTAGAGTTTGTTTATGGCTGAGGTCCACCAGACTGGACGCTTGCCTTTGGTACAAAGAGTCTTTGTTTTGCTTGGGATTGCCTGATCCATGCAGCCCTGCAGGTGCTGGTAGAAGGCATTTGTAAGTGATTCAGCGGTTTGAGTAATGTTTACCGCCGGCTCAGGGGCCTTAAAGAGACCACACTAGTCTTTAGAAGTGTGAAGTCGGCTTTCGAGAAGTTCTTTACTGTGGTCTTTTTCATTTCGGGTGGGGGCGGGATGAGGACCTCCAGCGAGATTAGTTTGTGATCTGATCTCACCAGTGAGGGGTATACTTCCGGTGTTGAACATTGTGCTCCCATGTTCGTGATGATGAGATCAAGTATGTTTTCTCCTCTTGTGGGGATGGTGACTAGTTGTTCCATGGCATTTGAGTTTTTGAATTCCAGGAACTTTTGGGCTAGAGTGTTTGGGCTTGAGTAGTGTTCCCAGTCTATATTAGGGTAGTTGAAGTCACCTAGTATGATGGTGTTCGGAGATACATTTATCCCCTCCAGTGTTTTCAGGAAGGCCATGTGAGGTTACTGAGTTTGCGAAGGTGGCCTGTAACATGCTACAAATTGCAGAGCAGTCTTGCCTATGGTTAATTGCACCTGGATGGTTTCCGATGCATCGTGTGTTGCCACCAATCTTGAGGTGTGGGTGTCCTTGATGAATATGGATACCTCTCCTCCTTTCTTGGTATTGTCCGGATTTTGGGGCTGGAAGCATGATATGAGGTAAAACCTGATAGTGCTGGGGTGCTCTCAGGAGCCTTGAACCAGGTTTCTGTCACAGCACAGACATCGATGTTCTCCATACTGAGAAGGGCCTCGAGTGCGTGCATCTTGTGGTTGAGACTTCTGGCATTGAGCAGCATTACCCTTAGTTTTTTTTTTCTTTGTTGTGTTCTAGGGTGGTAGGTTTAGAATTTGAGCCTTGCCTAAAAAAGGCACTATGGGGGTGGCAAGAGCCTTTGCCAAAATCCGGAATCCCAGGGGTGACAGGTGCAAGCCGTCCCTTGCGAAGCAGCGTGGCTTGTCCAGCATGTCATCCCAGGCAGACAGACATTGGATCCCCTTTGAATGACACCAGAGTTTAAGCCAATTGTTAAAGCTGATCATCTTATCTCTGTATTGTGGCATCATTCTTGGTGAAGGTAGGATACTGCTCAAGGTCAGGGTCATACCTGCTTGGGCTACATAATCAGAGAGCTCCTCTATGTCTCTTTCATGTAGTCCAAGGAGGCACGTCTCAGGTCGTTAACACCAGCGTGGACAATGATTGAGTCATACTTGTACCTGCTGTTGAGAGACCTGAGTGCATGCGTTATGTGGCGGATTCTAGCACCCGACAGGCAGCTTACTGTGACCTTCTCCTTACTCAGTCTGGTGAGCGGGACGTCAGTGTGTCTGACTATGGAGTCACCAATGACTAGTGTGTCTGGCATTGTGTTTGGCCTTAAGGGCTGTGATCTGACTATGGAGGTGTTGTGTTCATGTAGGGGTC
>NW_025051284.1:0-12428 GCF_019279795.1 Protopterus annectens | reverse complement strand
TGTAAAACAATGTTAAAATAGCACCAAGATAGTTAGAGCAAGTGCAAAAATACTTATATCAGCTTTGTTGGTCCACAGATGGCTTCAGATACAACCCAAGGTTTTGTAATCACAGGTGTCTAAGCCAGGCACAGGGAAGCAAGCATTTGCTGTTCTATTTCAACCAGAACAAATGCCAAGTATAGCAGCTACATGACAAACTGTTCAGCAGAACCATAGCTAATACTTACAAAGGTCATCCAATATACCAGCTATACTAAGACCAGGAGAGAGAGTCATAATTCAAATTCATAAACACTTGAAGAAAAAAGAAGGCCTCAGCATTTCTACTGTGCAAATGTTTTATAATGTCAAAATAAGAGAAGGTCTAAGCCTAAGATGGAGCAGCACTTGCACCCAACTGTTTACTAAACATGTTCACAGAAGTGACTAAGAACTCACTCATTAAATGACTGTTTAAGTATGATGCACTGCAAATGCCCTAACCTGAGACTGTCTCGAGTGCCCAATTCATACACATGTATCTTAATAATGTCGCGTACTGGCCATTTCCTCAGTTACAAGTTTTGTTGCTGGCAGCCAACATGATTATGACCATCCACAAGATGTAACTTTAGGAAACATCTAAAACATCATTATTTGCTAGTGACTGCAAACTACTGAAATATAAAGTAGAGTCATTTAAAAGCTAGCCAGATGAAAATGATTATGGCACACACTATGGTAACGATACCTGAACTGGCAATGTTGTTGCATACAGTTTGCAAAGTTTTTTCATCAAAGAAATGAAGTATGTACTATGATGTCCTATAATTCATAGTACATTTTAGCATATACATGTATATGCATGTTGCTCATCCTAGAATTGCTTAACAGACATTTAAAGTATCCTTAATATCACAATAAATATGGTGTGTACTTGGACATCAACAGAGTACATTTTGTTTAGGCAGTTGCTGAAGACAGACTAAATTGTCATTAGTCACTCAGCCCCCTGTGTGTTTTGGTGATTCTTTCCATGCTTGTAGGGGGCCATGAAGAAACTCTGAAACCCACATTTTAGAACAGCATGACAAACAACTGAGAAACATTAATTATTCTCTAATGATTACACAGGGTCTCCTAATACAAAATTGTACACACCATTTAAACAAATCATACAGTAGACAGCATGCACTAAGTGCAGTACACTAATCTGTTCAGACTAGCAATACAGGTCAGTAGTATTAACAATGGTGGATGGTACTTAACTACAGCTCAGGCAGCCAGAGTACGATCAGTAGCTTGGGTGGCTGCTGGAGATGGCCTTGAGGACCTTGAGGAAAATGAATGATAAAGCACTGTCTGCTCTCCTCTTCCAGAGTAGAAGGTGCTGGGTACATTTCAAGGCTAAGGAAGGAAACCACTGTTGTGGTGGAGTAAGAGGGCAACAAGAGGAACAAGCACCATAACATATGTAGAGTTTCCCTTTGTGGCATCATTGCACACACCTGGGAGATGTCAAACCTGGAACATCAGTGGCTGGTAGGCTACATCAAAATAGCTCAGACACCTATAAATAGAGTTAATAATATTTCTTTTCTTAAAGCATGTCAATGTACAGCACTTGATGACAACAGATCCTACTGCTTAAAGCCCCAAATAGAAACACAAAACAACCCCATATTAATTTGGCCAACTATCAGAAAACTTCTCCAGCCCAGTAAATCTATCATCTATAACCATACAACAAAAACATAAGGAAGACATCTCAATGCAACTTAATCTATACTACAACACTATTCTTTCTAATCAAAGAAACACCCAAAACCCTTCTAAGGCCAACTGCATTAAACAACAACAATGGCTGTCACACAAATGGAACAAAGACCTTCCGCTATCTCTCCCAGTCTGAGTTGACCTCCCCACAAGGATCAATACCGCTTCTCTCTCCTAATCAACATTTTCACTAACAATTCAATACTGCAAACAAACTTGGATCCACAATACAATATGCAAACACTTCACTTATTTGTTCTTGCCTCGAACTCCAAAGTCAGCAAATCACACAATTTTTCCTCTACAGAATCTACAGAAAATTCTAATTTATTTTTAAACCTAATAAAAGAAAAAAAATAACGCCTTTTACTCCTAAGAAATACAACAAACCTAAAAACACATATCTTCCATATATACTAAAGTAAAACAACACTAAAATTTTATGTGGTTCCTCAGATTAAGCACGGTAGTCCTAATTGATGACAACTAACTAAAATTCAACCAGCACCTCTTGTATCAAGCCATCAAAAAAGCACACATCTTGATCCCACAACAGGCTTTCAAGCAATATCTCAAAGAATATACCAAAGAATCCACTGCCAGATCATACTTAATCCTATCTCTTCTACGATCTCCTATTCTTATTAATCAAAAGGAACAAAGCGTGATGGTGCAGCTGTGAAGTGTTGTTGCCTGACAGTAAAACGTTGTCCTGTTCGATTCTCAGCTACAGCATCTCTGTGGAGACATGCATGAACATGCATTCTCTCATTGAAGGTTGCATCAGGGCTGGCAACCCGGCATGTAAAATCTACTGCCAATCATTACGGACCGGAGTTCCACCGTGAACCCTAACTGGGAAAAGTCAAAGGCCCAACAACAACAACAAAGCCTAAATTTGTTTTTGTTGTAAACTGAGAAAGAAAACAAGTTAATCAAGATTTACATAAAAGCATATAAAAATAAATACCCTCTTACTACAAGTCTCTCTTTCCAGAGCCAAGTTTCTGCTGCTCAGCTTCTTCAGTTTGGTGTCTGCATCAGTTGCCACAGCAAGTGCCTGATACTCTGCAGTCAAAATAAAAAATATATACACATATATTTTAGAGTCCATTGAGGAAGTATAAACGGAGTAAGCTTTAACATTTCAGTTACCATTATATATTTTTCTGTTCTTGTTACATTTATATTTGCAGTTCAGTTAATCACTACATGCAGTTGAGAAGCAAGTACAAAGTACTATAACAACTTGTGCACAGAAGATCTATAAAGGAGAAGTTATTTGCCAAATAATCCATCACTTAAGAGCATATTTCCAGGCAAAAACAATGGGTGCAGGGTACTCTTCCATATCAGTGTTAATGCAGGTATTGCATTACAGTCTTCCTGTAATGCAAGTCTGCCTGTGACTTCTGTGTAACCTATGCTAGGAGGCATGCAATTCAGTGCGTCTGAGCAAGAAACTATTTGAAAAGTAAAGTACAGTTGTATACGATCTTATCTTAATAGTAGATGTCCATTGCAGTATTCATTACAATAGGAATCCCCTGCCAAAGGTGGCCCAACATCCAGCCAGTCTACCAAAGCCTTTAGGTTGCTTTAAGGTACACTGTACAACACATGTATGCTCCCTGCATATAGCATAGGACATAAAGGTGACGTCCAGATGTGCCATCCTCAGAACTGAGAGTCCCAGTAGGAATCCCAACCAAGGAAAAAAGAGGTAACCAGTGCATCCAAAGGGAAAAGAACCAGGGGAGGAGGGAAGGACTGAATATTGCAACAGCGAAGGACATTTATCGTTATGGTAAGATCTTACACAACTGTACTACAGCCTTCCATTTCACTGTTGCAGTATTCTTTACAACAGGAAGAGTGCAAAAGCTCAGGAAGAAGAGAGGGAGGAGGATGGACCAGCAGAGCTCTCTAGCAATCCATGAAGAATAGCCATAGCAAAGCCTCCTCTAGCTCTGGATATCACATCCAACTTATAGTGCTTGGTAAACGTATGCACAGAAGTCCAGGTAGCTGCCTCAAGAATACAGTTAGTATCCATACCATTGAAAAAGGCATCTGAAGAAGTCATGCCCTTGTAGAAGAAGAAAGGATCTTGGCATGGAAGGCATAACAAAAAGAAATGGCTTTAGAAATCCAAGAAGAAATAGTTTACTTGGAGACAGATGAAACTAAGAATTTAGGAAAAGAAACCAAGAGCTGATCAGATTTACAAAAAGTCTTAGTTTTATCCAAATAAAATCTGAGTTGTTCATGCACATCCAAAGTGTGCAGTACCTTCCCACTAGCAGATTATGGTGAACGGAAAAAAGTGGACAGATGAATAGACTGATTAACAGACAACTCAGCCATCACTTTGGGCATAAAAGAAGGATTAGTATGAAAGGACACCCTATCCTTATGGAATACTGAAAAATGAGGACAAGCCATAAGGGCTTGAAGCTCAGACACCTTTCTGGCAAAAGTAAGGGCTAACAAAAGTACAGTCTTCCAAGAACAATGTCGTAAGGAAGCTGAAGCTGCAGGCTCAAAATGGGCTGGGTCAATTTTTCTAAAACAAAATTAAGATCCCAGGGAGGAGGAACAGGCTTCTGGAACCTAAAGGAGGTGATAAAGGCAGACAAGCAGACATAGCTGATAAGTGGGCCTTAACCGAAGAGTAAGCCAACCCAGCACTGAGCAGTTCCCAGAGATAACATAAAACCAAAGGAACATCCACAGAAACAGAAAGTGGATCCAGGTTACAAGAAAGACACCAAACAGAAGGATCCTATGGACATCCTCAAAAAAGGTGTCTGTATCAAATAAAAATCCTGTCACCCACAGTGTCGGTTGAAGACTTGACAGGTGAGGATGGATGAGATCAGTTGTCTTGTGTGAGTCGGTCCACTATGTGAAGTAACATGTGATGACTGCCCTTGGCAAAATGCAGAAGAGGAGGGAACCAGTGCTGTCTGGGATAAAAGGGAGTCACCAGCAAGATTTTGGGAGCATCCTGTTGCATTTTGAACATGACTTTTGGAATGAGGGGAAGGGGAGGAAAGGCACAAAGAGACATCCTTCCAGGAAAGAGAGAGGACATCCATCTTCCAGACCAGGGGACCTGGGACTCCGGCATAAAAACAGGAAGTTGTCTGTTCAGAGCGGAGGCAAACAGATCTACTTGAGGAGTACCCACTGGTGGACAATGTCCAGAAACACATCCCTGAGAAGCATCCACTCATGGGATTGTGTTATGGACCTGCTCAGAAAGTCTGCCACAATGTTCTGACCTGAAGGAATATAAACTACCTGAAGAGTCACACTATACTGGATAGCTAGTCCCCCACACTAGAAGAGCTGACCAGCAAAGGAGATAAGATCTTGCTCCCCCCCACCTTGCTTGTTGACATACCACATCACCTTGGTGTCTGTAAACACATTGAGAAGGCCTGGGTAGAATAGAGGGTGAAATGTTGAAGAGCCAGCATTAGAGCTCTCAACTCTTTGACACTGATGTGGTCTTTCCTTTGTTGAGGTGACTAATGACACTGTACCTTTAGAGTGCCAAAGGATGCTTCCCATCCCACGTCTGAAGCATCTGTGAGCAGCTCCTGAGAGGGAAGAGGGGGTTGAAGAGGGAGCCCTGATTGAGTCAACTGCTGAATCAACCACAATTCCAGCTTGAGGCATGGAAGAAGAGGAACTAAGAAATCCAGGGGTGAGAATCCTGAAGCCAAACTGACTTTTAGAAACCACTGAAGTTTTCTTGGGCGTGAAGTTTGGCAAAAGGGAGCACAGGAATGGGAGGCCATAAAACCTAGAGCTCTCTTTGTGAAACTCCCTTGCTGTGATTAAGGCCAGAGAAGAAGGGACTGAAAAAAGAAATGAAAGTCAAGACTTTGGGAGGAAGCAGGGATGCCAGCACTGGAATAGTCTGGATCCTGCAACTTCCAGAAATACATGAACCTGTGAAGGAGTCAGAAAGGATTTTTGGAAATTTATAGTGAATCTACGCCTTGCAGGAGGGAAATGCCAAAGTGAAGATGTTGCAGAATTTCTGGAGAGATTGCCTGAATGAGGAGATTATCTAAGCAGGGAAAGATCTTATCTCCCTTAGCCTGAAAAAATGCAATCACATCAGAGAGTTGGTTTGGTGAATACCCTTGGGAAGTAGAAAGGCCAAAGGGCAAAAGAAGAGAATGGAAAATGCCAGGAAGCAACAGTAAAACGTAAATACTTCCTGAAAAGTGCATGAATCGGAATGTGAAGATAAACATCCTTGAGGTCCACAGACACTAGAAAAAGCCTGAGGAAGTAGCAGAGGGAAGACAGTCTGAAGGGACAACATTAAAATGAAGGGACCTTCAGATAGATGCTTAAAATGAGAGGGGTCCAGAATGGGTCTCCGCGCCTTCTTTCCTGGGAATCAAAACATTCTGGAGTAAAACTCTTCCCTTTGAGAAACTGGAAACATCCTGACGATCACTGAAAGAAAGCCAGCAGTTCCTGAGGTGGCAGAGACTGCCCATGAAAGAGGGTTGAGATTTCCAGATCATGTAATACCCTAGACAGATAATGGACAGAACCCAGGAATCCTGAGTAATCTTTAACCAAACTGGAAGGGATAGGGTATGACAAATAGAAAGAGGAATGTGGCTGAGAAGATCAGGATAGTTAGACAACACTTGGTTTATCAGGAAAAAGGGATTTCTGTGTCACAGCAGTCTGGGTAGCTATGGCAGAAGAAGCCCTTTTACTCTCCCTTTTTACCCTTGGAGTATAAGGTCAGAAATTATCTGACAGGTCTGAGAAAGAACAGCCAAATATATCTGGACATATGGGTCTGATAACTGACAGCCCTAAAAGCCAAGGTGGCAGAGGCATAAACTTTCTTATCTAGCTTTTCCATAATATTGTTGTCTTTATCAGAAGGAAGAAGCTTTGTAGAAGGCAGTAACTGAGATGGTTTTCTGTAAGATGCCTGCACACCACAGAAGGGTCAGGTGAAGGACATCTATATAGGAATTTTCAATCCCCAGGCACCCTATAAAACCTATCAGGGTTTTTGGGGGAAGAAAGTCAGGAGCCTGTGATGCAGTAGAAAAGGCATTCAACAAGGCAGCCAGAACAGGAGGGGCAGCAGAGGTCTAGGAGAGTCTATCTGCAGAAGCTCATAACACTTTTTCTGCACTTCAGAAACCTGGGTACAATTCCATTTTAAAAAATTTCATCATCCTGGAAATGTGTTCCCAAAGGAAATATCTTCAAAAGTGAGTGTCGGGACTAGTGGACTCTTCCCAATCCCTCAGAACCATAGTCTAAAATGTGAAGGAATATGGATGATCTAAGTAAGGATTCTCTCATCTGAATCCCCTCTTTCAGCGAATCCTGCTCCCTAGACCTTTAAGAGGAGTATAGGACCAAGCGGAGCAGGAACAGAAACTCATGAAGAGGCTTCATGTTACAAGGGCATTAAACAAAAATCTGAGTGAAATTCTTCAATTCACTCCTCGAGGGTCCTTAGGAGCAAGAGAAACATTTTGTTTTTTGTTCTTTTCAAAGGACATCTGATGGCACAGTGGTGGAGCTGCTAGCATTGTTGCCTCACAGCAAGAGGTTCTCCAGTTCATTCTCGGGCTGGGGTGCCTCTGTGTGGAGTCTGCATATCCTCTGCATTCATATGTGGGTTTTCTCCAGGTGCCCCAGTTTCCTCCCATGTTACAAAGACATCCATCTAGAGCATTTTTCCCCTTGGCCCACGCTGAAAAATTGGCTTTGTTCCAAGTTGGACATTCCTGGTAAACAAATGTTAAAATAAAAAAAAAAAAAAAATCTGCTCTGTAAAACTAAAAGGCCTAGATGCCGACGACATTTCATAATCATAGTTGGAACTTCCTCTCTGACCACCCCAAGGCCATTCATTAATAATCAGCCAGGGTTCCCCATGAACATCTGTAGCGGATGTCTTCACGCTCCCAAGGACCTTGCAAGCAGCCTGATCCATGCTGGCCTCTGAAGAGGTTGTGGCAGAGCAACCAATGGAGGAGCCGGGCTTACATCCTCTGAGCTTCATAAAGTTACGGGAGTTTATGGAGGCAAGGCAATGGAGGATGGTATGTCCGATGTCCTCTTTATGTTCTACGCTTATATGGGAGCATATGTATGATGTACGGCGCATCGCCAAACTCTAAAGGCTTTGGTATAATGATTGTTGATGTCAGGCTGCCTCTTGGTGGGGATCCCTATTGCAAAAGAATACTGCAACAGTGAAATGGAAGGACATCTAGCAACAACCCAAAAACTATCTACCAGATTATATCTGTCATGGGGACAGCAAAATGCACCATGGCAGACAACACAGCACATGTGCATGCTGCCTGTCTGCACACACAGACACAAAATAGTTGAGGCATAAATGTTTTCTCAAATTCCTCTTCAGCTCTACATCAGACACCCAGTTGTCACAGCAGGATAGTGACTAGAACATTTCCCATGATACAACCTACCCTTCGGTATCTATTTATTTTGGAACTCATGAAAACTATTTAAAATTTACTTTTATCATTGGAATAAGCAGGCATAATCACTACATTAGAAAACATTAAAATACTAATGAAACAATTATGTTAAAGCTTAAAAAAAAATGAAAGTACATCTAACTTAGAAGTAAGAGACCATACTATTCATCAGCAAGCTGTCTTCCATTCCTCCCTTCCACATACTAGCAGGCCACAGCTACCCAATCCATCACCTAAAGTACTATGTGCCTTAAGTGCAGACAGTAGTTGTTCAGAATCAACTGATTTGGTGCTTATGCCCATTCCTACCAGTTTGAGGTGACCAACTTCAGTAGTGCATAGATGTGTTATTCCACTTGGGGACTGCTTTATCCCTCCCTGCATCACCTTACTAATGCATGTCAAACCAATTCCCGCGCCTAACCCTAACTCAAACCTACTTGGGAAAACCATTTCCTGCAAGTTGGACAACACATGCATTCACATGGACTATCACTTTACCTAACTCTTACTCTATCCAAAACCCACAAATACATACATACATACACAAATTCACTCACTGACACACAAAACACACACACACACACACACACACACACACACACACACACACACACACACACACACACACACACACACACCCTCAGACACTCCAGTATAAACACAAAGTTAACCCCATTACTTCTAGTGACAATACAACTTAACTACATGAATGGAACTGATGTAGTATGTTGCCATACTGTTTCCCGTCATGGAAGCCAAGCCATTAAGGCAGCAGATGTAGAGAGAAAAAGGGTATTGATAGAATTTCAATCTGCAGTCTCAGAAAACATATATTATCTCCATCAGGTAAAGGAGATGCAGTCTTCTGCGTCACAACAAGCTTGCTTCCCACAGTTACTGAACTCTTTTCTCTAGAGACTTCAGTAACGTTTTGTAACTTCTTTTTTGTTCCCACTGCCAGATGATCACAGGCCAACTCTCAGCCAATCACTTCGCCCTTTCCCCATCACCAAATGCAAGCACATTTAGGAGGGGCCATGATTTAGACAGCCATCATGAGTAGGCTGTTTTATCTTCTACCCCTTGCTCAGCCCAGCAAAAACCCTCAAAGAACCTCTTTCAAATGAATTAGACGCTTCAGATGAATCGAAGCTCATAAAAGCACCTTTTTGGTAATTTTCTGAAGAAGTCGAAGACTATTATAAACTGTATGTATCAAGAAAATATAAAGGAATATTAATATTTAGCATTACCAAAAAATCAAGGCACAGAAAGTAACAGTCAAGCTAGTAAAGCAAAGCAGACTGACTATTTACTTCAGGAGGCAAAAGAGGAGGAGGAGAAGGATGTAGAAGATACAGTTGTATACAGCCTCTAATGGCCATGGTACAATACTACATTCATAAACCATTAGGGAGACCAGCCCAACTGCTGCCAAATAGGCCAAGGGACTAATATCTCCCTTCAACTGCTTACCATTTATATTATGAATTTCTGTAGCAAATAATCCTGATGACGAATTTAAGACCTGCACAACAGATTAGCATTAGTGCAACACTGGGAACACTCTCACGGAGCATGCACATAACAATAATTGCACACTATTACCATTTGTTTTATTTTTAAAAGATCAAATCAAATCACTCACTTGTAGCTCTCTACTTGTCGACAAGAAGAGACTGTAATAAAGGCATCAGTTCGGCAACTGTAGCTGAGTGGTCCAGGTAAAAGAAAACCAGGCAAAAAGCGACCAAAAGCATAGCTCTCCTGTTCAAAGAACATAAGCATACCATCCATGGACTGAATGCAAATCAAGTCTCGCCCTAAAAAAATGCACAAAAAAGGAAAACAACATTATTATACAAAGCGTGTGAATCAGTTTAACTGTTTTTTTTTTGCTATGAAGTTCTACTCTAGTTTCATATTTTTCACAACTGAAGCTCCAGAACTCTGTACGAAAGTTATCCCCAGCTTTAGTGTCACTGTGGTGTTTTTTTTCCCCACAAGAAGGTTACATAGTACAGTTCAACTTCTCAGAATACAGGTACTAGACAGGTTAAATATCTTAATATGATTCAAACCACAAAACTCTAGTTTTAAATGGCTACAAAACAGGTTTTATGCAAATGCTTTCTGTAATCAGATTAATAAAATGTATTAATATCAAAGGCCCGGAAGTGAAGAAGTGCAAAAGCAGGAAAAAATTTGGGGAACTACAGGACTATCAGCCTAACAGCAGTGGCAGGGCTAATCTTAAGATATAATCCTGAGAGAAAGTCTGATTGTTTTCATAAAGGACATCAATTTCCAGGAATGCAGTGATGGCTCATGACCAAAAGTATCTCAAATTCAAATTGGATGCAGCTTTATGACTAAGTTAGATGAGAATTTGACAAGGGGGTGCCAATAAGTATGGTTTTATCTACACTAGACCAAAGCCTTTTGCCTCGATCACAGGCAGTGCTCTTCCATGAGTTTATTTTAGACATATCCGAGAGAAGGTAGAACCAGAAAAAAACTTTGCTGATGGCACTAAATTAGATACAGTAATGAAAGATGGAGGAAGAGTCTAGGGAAGATTTGGAAAGTCTGTCCAAGGGGGCACAAAGATACTAGCTGAGGTTCAGTGCAGGCAAATGCATATAAACCACAGCATACCTTGTGTACAGTTCCATGGGGTATCCATAAGAAAGTGATCTGGAGGATGTTGATCACACCTAGACCAGATGGCCAGAAGTGATGTGAGAAGGCAATGACAGAAAGAAACAGAATACTTGGGTGTAACCTCTCCAAGACAGACTCCAGAAGCAGGAGTAATGTTCTTGTTTTACCATACCCTGGTCAGGCCACACCCTAACTATTGTGCAGTGGAGCAGCTGGGGGGGAATAGAGATGGTCCGCCCCGGGCGGCACTATTGGGACTATTAACTTTAATATACTTTTAATTTAAAACAAAACTGTTTAAGGGTGATCTTCTTTAAGAACGGTCCTGTAGCATCACGTCTGTGCGTGCGTTGTTCTTTCTGCCTACACGCAATTTGAAAACATTTTGCTGCCCTTAATTTTTCTGTTGCTACTGCCCGAGCGTTGTTTCCTGCCCGATTTAATGCCCCAGTTAGGTATACCTAGTGGTTAGTGTTACTCCGGCTCAAACTCTGTACCTTGAGTACAAGAAACAAGAGCCTAAATTGTCTACCCACACCACCACTTGTGATTCAAGCTCTCAACTATCCAGATTTTCACAGAATATCTAGAATGTTGGTCTCATACTTTTGGTCTGTTCCTCTAAGAATTTGTGGTTTTCTGGCAAATGTGTGAGAACTGAGTTCACTAAATTATGCTAGCCATTTTAGTTTCAGTGTTCCTATCTTTCAGGAAATGCATGGTAACACAAAACACTTTATTCTAGCAACCTTCTAAGATTATACAAGAAATGTTTAAAATGTGCCCTTGGTTTTGGGCCTTTGCCCCCCCCCCCCCCCATAAATGTTGGCTTTTTCCAGATTTCTTGTGCTGCGAAGTTGAGAGATTAAGTTGAGTTTCAAGTGGATTTTACAAGGAACTGCGAGTTTCAGGGGAAGAGAAGTTTAGTGCTGCGTATGTAAGTCTATTTGCATTGTTAGTAGCAGAACAAGTAGTATACTTGCATTTGATGCAGAAGGCTGTGGGTTCTACTCCCAAGCTATGTAGTGGATTGCTGATACTGTTCTGTGTTGTACTTTAAAGGGAGTGAATGCTACAGTCCTGTGAACGTCCTCCTTTGAGATACCTAGTAACTATCAACCTGTTATTTTATTTTATTTTATTATTTATTTGCTGTTGGTTAACCAGGATGGTCCATTGGGCCAAGTAAACCCATTTTCAATGGAGTCCTGGGGAGAAAACCTCCAACAAGAATACATGCTACAGAGATATACATTACATAGTATACAACTCATAGCAAAGTAAAGTTTACAAACAGTAGAATTATCCACGAAAATAATGATAGAGTGTAGTTATATACATTATTTTTTTTTTTTTTGATAGATGATATTTAGGATAGGATTATGAGCAAAATATAGGAGGTGAAAGTAATAAGGATAGAGGAAGTGGAGAATGATTATGTGGGGAGGGAGCAGGAGCATTCCCATCTGGATGTTTTTTAAAGGGAGG
>NW_025051283.1:0-12179 GCF_019279795.1 Protopterus annectens | reverse complement strand
GAAAAAGGAAGTATTAGTTCAAATTCCAAATCATCCTTT
This sequence comes from Protopterus annectens, assembly GCF_019279795.1. Lineage (NCBI taxonomy): Eukaryota > Metazoa > Chordata > Ceratodontiformes > Protopteridae > Protopterus > Protopterus annectens. The sequence goes on along the minus strand of NW_025051283.1, from coordinate 12,140 downwards.
TGAAATTTAGTCTCTGATGTCCCAGGCTTATTTTAAGCCCATCCCATCATGGCTGCAAGAAATTAAATGACAATAAATTAAAAGACATTATAATGCCTTTCCATATTTATGCAGTCTGCTTTTGTAGTTGTTTTTTCTTCACATTTTTTAATGAAGATTGCATGTATAAACTAATGTTATGAATGAAAAAATTAGCAAATGAAATCAGTTACCACTGCATGGTCTTGTTTCAAAAATTTGTTCAGGGCAATCACTTTGATTTTCAAGGGATTGCATGATTACTGCCTTGGATCTTGACTGTCGACCTGTGGATTCAAAGCTTCTCTGATCGATGCATGTCAAATGACAAGAACTCCAAGAGGACCATTCGGTTAGATGACAATCACCTATTATTACAAAAGAAATGCAAGGAAAAGTTAGAAATAGGTAGTGAAGTCATATGTTGCAGACCTTTTCGTCATATACATGCATTAGAAAGTAATACATTTAGTGTTCAATACATTCTTTTTTTTTTTCAATAATCCGTCTTTTCTTGTTTTTCAATAACATAACTACACACTATAAATATATACAATATATACATGATTGCTTCCAAAAGTTACATAAACATTATATATTAATGCAAATTATTAAAAAAGAAATACAACGTGAAAAAGTCGACAATCTGTATTATTGTTACGATCTATGTCAAATCTAAGATTGAATCATTCTTATAAATATGTGTCCTGAGTAATAGTGGATAAGAACCTCTAGGCCAACACAATATTGAAGATTTGCTCCCATATTTTTATATTATTTATGCTTTTCTTGTGGTCATTGATTAACAATTTATGCGCTAATATGTGTCTGATTGCTAATGTTCTAAAATTTTCACAAGATGTCTGAGTCGGGTTCAACCAGTTTGAAGCTATGTATAGTTTCATTAATAAACAGATATTCATGATTATGATCTTTTTCGATTTATCTAAGTTATCTGGAGGAATATGTAAGATCATAAATTCCCAAGAGAGTGTTGAATGCTGGTATCCCATTTTCTGTAATTGCAGTTTTAATGAATTCCAAAGTTTAAAAATGCATTTGCAACTCCAAAACATGTGAAACAAGTCAGCTGTCTGGTCTGTACAGTATGGACATTTAGGCAAATTCTTTGAGTCAAATTTGTGAAGAATAAAGAGTAAGGTATATATGAGTATGCATTGTTAAATATCATCAATTGTGTGAATAGTAATTTCTGAAGGGACACATACTTTAATGTTAGCTTAAATGCTTCCAAGATCTTGCTGTTGTCAACTAATATTAATTTTTCCCTCCAATAATTCAATAAGAGAATATGTTTTATTATATTTCATCTCTTTTATCAGTTTATATGAAATAGTTATATATTTTTTATCTTGTATCAGAGCTTCCCACAGATTACGACATATATTTAATTCCTCTTCATTAAAATCAAAGTTATTAAAATAATTTATAGCCAGATCTTTTAGTTGTCTCATGATAATTAGATAGGAAATAGGAAGACCTTTCTCTTTTAAAATATCGTGAACTGATACCCCAAGAAAGGGGTAAAGATCCAATACAATTAAATCCTTTATTAGGGGGAATTTTTGTAAGTCTATCAACTTATTCCCAAATACTAAATTTGAGTTCTTGTGGAATGGTTGAAACACCATCATATAATTTAGTAGGTTTAATGAGGTAAAAAGATTTTGAATTGAAGTTACATAACTTTTAATATGTTCCATTAAGTCATATTTACTGAGTGTTCCTCTATTCAGAAAGGGTAGAGCTTTACAGTTAATTCCCACTTTAGTTACATGTCTGTAGGTTAAGACCAGCCATTTTGGCACCCATTTCAGACTGCCTCTATCAAAGTAAATCGCCCTTAAAATTCTGTTGGCATTAATTATCAAGTAATAAGTTTAAAAATCTGGTAAATCTAAACCTCCCCTATTCTTTGGGGCCATCAGTTTCTCATATGTTATCCTCATTTTCCTAGGTTCCCAAAGAAATCTTCCTAGTCCTATATGAAGCTGTTTAAAAAATGTCCTCGTGATTCTAAGTTGTGTAGCTCTAGGTATATATAATATTCTGGGAAGAACATTCATTTTGATAATTGCAGTTCTTGCCATCATTGGTAGTTTCAGTTTACTCCATCTTTTCAAGTCCAATGTTATCTGATCCCAAGTTGACTTAACATTGTTTATAAAAAAATCTCTATTATCAGTTGAAAATACAATACCCAGATATTTTGTTTTTTCTTCTGTCAATACTTGTCCTATCAATGGTAGCAATGAAAAAGGTGTAGGAGTCTTTAATGGGAATATTTTGGACTTCTTAAAATTCTGTTTATAATTAGAGATTTTCTCAAAGTCTTCTATTGCTTTTAATATTTTCTCGGTGTCTGACACTGGTGTGGTACAATATATATTTAAATCATCCGCGAAAGCAGGCATATTTATTTCCATACCATATAGTGTTGGAGGATTGTAAAAAACATTTTGTTTAATATGTAAAAATAATGGTTCCAAATAAAGATTAAACAAAATAGGAGATAATGGGCACCCTTGTCGGGTACCATTTTTAATTTGTATTCTTTTAGAGCATTCTTGATTGATAAATAGATTTGTATATACGTTATTATATATTTTCCTTAATGTTAGAATGAAATCCGAAGGTATATTAAAGTATGATAACATATCAAATAGGTATACCAAGTTAACTCTGTCAAATGCTTTCTGTGCATCAATTATGAGTGCATAAATATTGAGATTTTTGTACTTGGCGTATGAGATTAATGTGTGAAGCATTAATGTATTATCAGTGGTCTGTCTCCCATCCATAAATCCCACCTGTTCCTCTGATATTAATAAATTTGTGACCTTTTTCAGTCTGTTTGCCAGGATGGATGTCATAATTTTCATGTCTATGTTCAAGAGTGAAATGGGTCTGTAATTATCTGGGTTTTTAGAGTCACTTTTTTCTTTCGGTATCAAAATAGTCTTAGAAGCATTAAAGTGAGGATCATTGATTTTATTTTGAATTATATAATTAAATGTCTGTGAGAGTATTTTACTCAGAATCTCATTAAAAGTTTTGTAAAATTCAGAGGTCAATCCATCCGGGCCTGGGGCTTTATGTGGTCTCAGCTTTTTAATTATCTCTGTTACCTCCTCCGCTGAAATTGGTTTAATTAAGTCCCTGTGGGACTCATTATCAATATTCGAATATGATCTTCTGCAAGAAATCTTTCCTAACTTTATCTGGTAAAATTGTCTGCTGATCACCATATACCTGATTAAATATTGTTTCAAAAGTATTCCATAATATCTGCCTTATTAGTATATGTTCTATTATTATAGTTTATTTCTGATATTAATAATGTTGACTTCGCTTGGTTAATAATACGTGCTAAAGCTTTTGAGGGAGTCTGAATATGATTTGCGTATTTCACTAAATTTCTCTGTTCATAAAATGACAATTTACTATTATGTAGTAAAACAGTTCTTTTTGACACTTTAATAAGTCTATTTCTGTTTGTTTATTATAGTTCCTCATTAGCTCCTGGTCTAGTAACTTAATTTTGGTTTCCAAGTCTAGTAGTTCCTTATTTTGCATTTTTTTATAGTAAGTAGCTTTCTGAAGAAAAATCCCTCTTATTTGGGCTTTGGTTGTAGCCCATTCTATATCAACAGGATGTCTGTTTTTAAGAAAGTTATGAAATAACTGTTCAAGTGTCTCTTTAACTTCTTCCAATATGTCCTCTTTCCTCAGTAAATATGGATTTAAAGACCAATTGTATCCTCAAAGTCTCCTATTACTCATATTATTATTGTTTAGTGTTAGTGTGATCTTTGAGTGGTCCGATAATTGTTTGGCTTGAGTGGAAACACATGGGTCAGCTGATATCAATACTTCCGAAATAAAATAAAATCAATTCTCAACCACATTTTATGGCAACTTGAGTAAAAAGTAAAATTCTCTGCTTTCATTTGTGTGTGTGTATGTATAAATGGGTCATATAGTTTAAAATCAGTTTTAAATTCCTTCAATGCTATCATTGCCTGTTTATTAAAAGCTTTGGATGAACCAAATTTGTCCAACTTGGGATCTTGATACGAATTCCAATCACCTCCCATTAATATATAACAGTTATTATATTGTTGTAAAATGGAGTAAAGTGAAGTTATAAAATGGTGCTGATTAGTGGAGGGGGCATATATATTCATGAGTAATATAGGTTTATCATAGAACTTAGATATCAAAACCACTAAACACCACCTTCCCTCTTTATCTATTTTGACATCTAAGATTTTTTCTTGGTATCGGTTTTTAATTATAATTGTCCACCCCTGCACTGTTCGTTGTCCCTTCCGCCGCCACTATCTCCCTAATCCATTTCTTATTCTTCAGTATATCCCACTGATCATTAGTCAAATGAGTTTCCTGCAATGAAATAAAGTCTGCTTTTGATTGGAAAAACAAGTGTAAAAATAGCTTCCTTTTTTTCATGTTCTGGAGTCCTTTAACATTCCAAGATTCTATTATCCACATCTGTAGCTTTTCAAAAATGTATTCCTATTCCTACTATTGAGAGACAACCTTAGATTACAGTGTATTAACATACCATAGATTATTTGGAAGCGAATCTGACATCCCATCCCTACCCAGTGCTTATCCACTATTCCTCTGGACCAGGATGTACATAGGTTTTCACATCCTTTGAATATCTCTGTTTATCTAAATTTCTAACTCTACAAATTAACCCAAAACCTTATGCAAAACCTACAACCACTATCTCTAAATCTACAAAGCTTAATCCAAACATTCCCTAATAAACACTACTAATTACCTAACTACAGTTCTGGACATACTTAATATAGTCAAACACATTTACTAATTGTTGTGTGAAAATCCAGTTTAACTAATAGCTCACAATATTAATAATCAGCAATGACTATAATACATTTTAACTTCTTGTCATATACACTATTAATTATTAATTCCCAGAGAAAGGAAACAGTTGTTAAACATAACAATACAGTCCTAAGGTTATTTTTGTTTAAATGTTCTAACTGTTTTAGGTAGTTGTCCTTCTCCAACGGTAACATTCTGCTAAAACTTGGAACATACTCTAAGTAACAATAACAACTGTACTACACAAAGCATTTGACTAAATAACTGTATCCCTATAAAATATATTTAAAAATACTGAAGAGAAGGACAACCTAAATGTAACATTTTAAACATTTCAAGTTCACAGTTTTTCATAACATTTATTATACTAACGTCATCCTGTTATTTTATTGAACAGAGCATACACATACATTTTCCTAATTAACAGTAAAAAAAAAAAAAAAAAAAAAAAAAAAAAGAGAAAAACCCATCTAAGAAAAAAGAAATAGAGACATAATTACCAGATTCTATCACTATACAATGCAATACCCTTCTATTTTAACCAACCCATTACAATAGTATTTCCTACATGTACAGCTGTACATTTCCTTATACCATACAGAAGCCATTTACCCTCCAAATAAGTCCAGGAAGCTTAGTTTTTAGTTCCAAACTTTCTACAGTTTCTCTATAGTCCTTCCTGCTTGATGAACTTGTTTTCTTCATTTCGAATTCACAATGGGGGAACCAGTTCACGGACGGACCTTCTGGATGCGCTATGTTGAAATCAGTCCCCATGCATCCTCCAAAGGACTTCCTGTTACCTCGTGGCTTGTTTACACTCGTAGAAGCCATAAATCTTCAGAAAAACGTTGTGGACATGGTGGAGTTTCGAGATAAGGATGTAATCAAGAGTTTCTCAGGGCCTGGTAAAAAAAAAGAACAAACAAAGAGTTATAAAGCCTCAGATCGTCGTAATTATGGAGTCCAAGTCTGTCTGATGCTGAAAGAAGACCTGGATGCTTTAATCAAACTTCTGAAGGTGGCAGTGCTTTGAAAAGCTTCAAAAAGGTAGGTTTTGCTTCTTTTTTAGTGTTTATTGAATATTTAATACCATCCACTGTGAAAATTAAAGTATTTGGATACTTCATTTGAAATCTGATGTTTTTTTCAATCAAAAACTTGCAGTATGGAGCTAGCATTTGTCTGGATTGCCTTATTTGTATTGGTAAGTCCTGTGTCATGGAAATTTTGATATTTTGCCACATGATAAATCCACCATTCTTTTTAATAGTTAGCAGTATTTTGCTTGCATCTTGGTAATTCAGTATTTTAGTATAGACTGGTATAGGTGCATTTGAAGCAAATGATTCTCTGATAGCTCTATGTGTTCTTTCTATAACAATCTGTTTAACACTATCAGAGTCCTTGAACAGTGTTTCAAGTATTTGCATTATGGTAGCATTCAGATCATTGTACTGAATTGTTTCTGGAATTCCTCTAATTATTATATTATTCCGTCTGGATCTTGCCTCCAGGTCTAAAATTTTATTTTGCATGGTTTGAATGTCTGCATCACGAGAGTCTGTTTTTTTCGTAAGCATTATTATTTTATACTCACTTTCAGCTATTCTGGTTTCTGATTTGTCCATCCTTTTCAAAATCTGATTACATGTGGCACTAAACGTAAGCATTTGTGTTGATAAATCTTTTAAGGCTTCTTGAATAGGTAACAGTGCTGATTTAATTTCCTCCATGCTGACCGGTTGGTCTGGTTTGTTTGGTATTCCTGTTTTTGCAGTCTCCCTTTGTGTAACTGTTTTCTGTCTTTTAAAAATAGCTTCTTTTTCCGGAGATTGCAGAGCAGATAGTTTAGTTTTAGAAGTTGTGATTTCCATAGTTTTGTCTTCTTTTGACATTTTGATACACTGTAAACGTATTTATACCAGGTGTAAGGCTTCAGCTGAGAGATATGTATTTCCTTTGTTTGTTGCTCTGTTCAGAGTCAGGCTGACCATCAATTCCAATCCTACTGTTACAAAGTATTTTTTCTCTATTTTTCCTTCTCAGAAGTGAAGATAGATGTTAGTACTTTAGTTATTGCTGCCAATTAGCATATTAAATCTTGTGATATATCCACAGGGTTAATTTTTGTTTCTGCTATCTGGAGAGCTGTAGTTTTGCAGTGTTTAAAGAACGGCGGCCATCTTTGAATCTGGGTTCAATACATTCTAAAAAAAATGTTTATAAATGAAGCAGTACTAGAAAAAAACAAGGAGTACACAAAATGTCAGCAGGACCCATGACTTACTGACTGTCCTTAATACCTAGAGTAGATCCAGAATATGTTTACAAGATTTGTTAATGCCCATTTATAAACATTTGTTAGCCACATGGAATAAAGGCAAATAAATATATCCATGCTAGTTTTAAAGACATAGATCAAAATGTTTTGAGCTTTACCTGCTGCGCTGTCTTGAATGTTATACTTGTCCTACTATGTAAGACCAGTTAGAAAGTTATCAGTAGCATAACAGCATGAGTGTGTTATATATAGCTCCTTGATAACCTATGTCAAATGAATCTATGCGTTGTGGTACATACTGTTTCCAGTAACTTTACCACTAACTTGAATCTGGTATGTCTTATGCAGTCTGGTCAGCAAGAAACAAGGAGATATTAAATTACTACATGCATATTGATTTATTCATTTAGTCATTCAGTCATTAATTCATTTGGCAGTTTTTACTGATCCAGTCTATGCTTTTCATACACAACATGGGATGCAGATTATAGTAAAAGGGGGACAGCTTACTTGGAAACCTTTGAAACACTTGTGCTTTTTAACAGTAATAGGCTCTTGTCAGTTAATGAATGAAGGAATGAATGCCACTCAATATGATGGCCTGAAAAAGGCTTTGGAAAATAGAAAACAGCTGCAAGTGGCAACTTAATCCTGGAGCAAGTATTTTTACAGTCCAAAAAGTGAGCAATAGACTTTAAGACTTAAGGAATCAGGGTTTCCACCAGTCTATAACCTGTGGTAGAAATATCAGAATCAGGCTGGGAGGATGGGAAGAGATCTAGTTATCATATGTGAGTTACTGATTTCAGAAGCTATGAGCCCGACATTATCAGTTTTGATGTTCTCTCCAGTGATATTCAGACTTATCTGGGATAAACTCTGATCCCTGTTTCCCCTTCATACCTGTCTGTTCCACATACTCCCTCTTAACTCCTTCTCAAACAACTCTATTCAAAATCCTTTCAGCACATTCCAAGTTAAAAATCTAATTTCCATTGGGCCTGACAATATCTCTGGATATGTGCTGAGAAGTGCTAAGTCCCACCTATCAAAACCTTCCATCAGCTTTTCAGCCTATGTCTATCCAGTGATTATATCCTATTGATGTGAAGAACAGGTGGTATTAATCCTGACCCTGGGAATTACATGACTAGTAACTATCTCACTGGTATTATTTGAGAGGTTATAGAACATATTATAGCTGAACTAATAAACAACAATACACATGGCCTTATATCCCTCAAGACACAGTAGTTGGGCTCTACAAAAAAGGTAGATTATGCCTGCTCAGTTTACGTAAGTTCCTTAAAAGGATTACCAAGGCCATGTATAATCAGTATATAATCCACACCCCCACTGCTTACTTGATCCTTGAAAATGCTGTGGATGCCAACCCCCGTACTGGGTTTATTGACAAACTCTTCCATTTCAACATTAACTCTTAGTTAGTTCATGGGATAACTAATTGTCTAACAGAAAATGCCACAATTAATGTCAAAGTATTTGCTCGAGACAGAAGCACTTTACTAGTGGTACGCCACAAGTTTCCTGCCTGGCCACCATTCTCTTTGGCATATGTTTCACTGTCAAGAAAGCTTGATATCAAGGGATAATTGATAACTAGGTCTGCTGCAGATTGTAAACTTGGCTTGGTTGTCAAATTTCACTTTGATACTCAGGTACTCTCCATCAAGGGTCTGACAAGATAAATGTCTGGTATGTTGATCATGGGCTTGCACTCAACACCAAGAAAAGCAATATATTTTCTTTTGGCAAATCTAGAAAGTTCACTACGTGCCATATCAATAACATTTCACTTAAGTCTGACTCTGGCATCACAGACTTGGGTGCCTGCATCTAAAACAAACTTGTTTGACTGTATCTATTTAGACCAGAAAATCCTTTATAGTATCTCCTCAAGGTACCAACTCAGTTTATTAGGCCCACCATTGAATATAATACCCCTTTGGCATGTACCTCACTAAGCACCTAAATCAAATTGAACAATCTCATGTTACCTTACCAAAAAGATCTCAGATTTTAAAACTCTTAGCTACTCTGATAGACTAAAAGCCCTATCCCTATTCAAAGTTTTGTTTTTGTATATTAACAAGAGAGGTTATTTCTGCTTAGGTCTCCATGCTCTGAATGACCCTGTACTCTTTGAATTCCATCATGAAACAAACAATATCCCTGGATATGTCCTTAGAAGAGTTAAAAAACATGCAGTGAAGACCAGCATTAAAGCCAACACCCTAAACTGATACTACCATATTAGCAATACCAGTTGGCATGTCAAGTGTCCAACCCTACGTATCCACCATGTCTGGAATGAACTCCACTTTATAGATCGAAGTACTTTCCTGGCAAACTTTAAACCTTGTTTTGATGACTGAATAGGTGATCACAAATCTTCACATGGATGCACAGAAAAGATCTACTTAATGGGGGACACTATAAACCTCCCTCCAGTATTGTGTGGCAGGTTTGATTTTTCTCACTTATGTCCTTAGCTGTAGTCTTAGAGAGAATGTATCAACTTTTGAATGTCTGCTTCTGGCATGTGAAGTATTTCACAAAAGGATAGACTGTCAAGATGGAGAAAGGCCCGAGGACCACAAAAAGACTTTAGCCCTGTTGATGAAGTTAAATAAATTGACTACATTATTTTCTTAGATTTGACAAAATAAAGCAGATGTAAAATGTGTTCGTCCAGTCCAGAAATGTGTTACAGCAGAAGTAGAACCAAATGATACTACACTGAATTTACAGGTGTTTCAAGTCCAAAATAAAAATCAGTGGTAAGGGGCCATCAAAAAGATATGACTTCACTTTAGCCTGTCCCAACTTGCACAATATATAAATGCCTAAATAGGCTTAAACCCACAACCCTGGCCACTGGCAAATTACCTGCAGAATATCTAAAGATTGCAGCCAAAGCCATCTCTTACCCTGTCTCCATCCTCATTAGCCACTCTTTATCAGAACAATGTGTTCCTTCTCTGTGGAAAGTGTCACATATAATACCACTCCACAAAGGAGGTAACTCTGTAGAACTATCTAATTACCATCCAATTGCTATTCTATCCCCCTTATCTAAAATCCTCAAAAAATGTATACATTCCCAAATAATGCAGTATCTCCTCACTAATAAACTGTTAACCAACACCCAGCACAGACTCTGTCCCAATGACAGTACTACCACAGCCCTTATTAGCTTTACCAACACAGTAAACTAACATCGAAACAATGGTAACCTAGTATCCACTGTATTTCTAGATCTCTCCAAGGCCTTTGATACTGCCTCCCATCCCAGACTGCTTACTTCTCTCTCTCTCTGATCTTAATCTCAGCAACTCCAACCTAGTGTGGTTTCAAGACTATCTAACCAACTGCCAACAAGCAGTAAAATAGCAAACTCCTTATCTCCCCTCCTACCTGTCACCCTAGGAGACCCCAAGGATCCATTCTTGAACCTCTTCTTTTCAACATATTAACCAACCAACTCCACAAAGCTACCTGGTATGGCACTCTAGTCCAGTATGCTGATGACTCCACTCTATTCTGCTCCACCCCATCACTCCCTCAACTCCAGAAATTGACACAAGAGTCCTTTACCGCTGTTGAAATCTGGTTAGCCAACTCTCAACTAATACTTAACCCAAAAGAAACACAGCTAATGATATTCTATCCCACTAGAGCCATAGACCCCATACCACCATTCACAATATTCTCAGCCAATACCACCCCTGTCACACCTGTCCAACACCCCAAACTACTAGGGGTTATCATAGATCACAACACGAAGTTTGATATGCATATTGTACAGACAATAAAGAAAGTCTATAAAAAACTTGGAACCCTATATAGATGCAAAAAGTACCTCACCAGTGACAGTAAAGCCACCATCGCAAGAACTCACCTACTATCCACACTCCTCTATGCCTCCTTCATACTCATCAACCTAAAAAGACAGACTTTAATAAACTAAACACCTGCTACAGTAAAATAGCTAGGTTTGCTACTGATGCACCCTTCAGGACACATCACTGCATAGCAATCAAGCAACTATCCTGGCTAGAATTACCCAACCTGCTCACATATAACCAGTTTACAATAGACAATCAAATTCTATATTATCCCGATAGAGTTTCTGCTCTTCAAGGTCTACTTAATATCTACTCTAACAAGATCCACCAGTAAAGCATTGGCTGACACAGGCAAAAGCAACAATAGCTCTGGGGCTTCCTTGTTTTCCATTTCTGTTGCAAAAGCATAGAATACCATCCCTGTAGATATTAGGACCACTAAAAACAAAAATAATTTCAAAAAACTCCTCTGGTCCCATTTACATAGTTCTTGGTTATGTAATTGTTCTGACCCTAGACAGCTTCATTTAATTACATCATATCATACATTAACCTTGCATGAAAGCTTGCAACAACTCCTTTCTGTACTCTTAATCAAAATGTGTTTACTGTACTAGCCACTGATGAATGTAACCATTGTTTAGTGTAACACACTGTGCTCCTTGGAGTATCTTTACTTTTTGCTCCTTTCTTGGCTTTGAAACTGTATTTTATTAACTTTTGACTCCGTACTGTACTTTCTTAACATGTATATTGTATTTACAGTATTTGCTGTATTAATCTTTGTGGAGTTTTCTTCTACCTGGGCCTCTGCTGAAAATGGGTTTCCATGTTCAGTCGGACGTTCCTGGTAAACAAATGTAAACTAAATAAATAAATAAAATAAAATAAATTGCAAAATTGAATTTATTGAAAACTGCATGGGGAGAAATCATCTACAATGATTTGACTTAAAGAAACAGCAAAAGGTGATACTATCATTGCGCTTTTAATAAAAATATGCCAAAGGTACTAAAGTTGAATACCTTTGTTTCCCGGTAATTGTCAACACAACCAACAGATCCTCAAACTTA
>NW_025051282.1:0-10000 GCF_019279795.1 Protopterus annectens | reverse complement strand
ATGACAGGACAGGACATGTGGAGACAGCCAACTAACATGGTGACATATCCCCAGATTTGTGAACAGATTCTATGTCATCAGTACTGTTATACACATGGTGGATTGATAGATTGACAGGGTTTGTGTGGACATGCAACTGACAGTGCTATGTCTCTGACATACCTCTCCACTGGCATACTGTCCGCAGACTGGCCACATGTTTGCCTGTTATGTATTGTGTGTTCACCATAAAGTTGGTGTCCTTGGTAAATCAGTTGTGGACTCTGGAGAATGCTGTCAGTAAATACTCACATTGATTGGTATTACCTACATCATATTCCTCATACAGGATGTTACAACAAACTCAGTAACATCTGCAACTGTCTCAATGTATGACAGCAGTATGTCCAATCTGCCCCTGTGTTTGTGCCTCTGTTCCCACCTAGTGATATGGGGTTGATGCCAAGCTTAGTGAGTGGGGAATGTTATCAAAGGCTTTGACCAGATCAATGTAAGCTGTATGTGTCACCTTGCCCTCACCCACAGCTCAGGTGACTGACGGCAAGAGGTTGACCAGGTTAAATGAGTAGGTATGACCTACCCTTCACAAAGGTAAACTGTGTGGGATCCTGAGTCTGCAGATTCCTATATCTCTGTTTATTAGGTGCATGATGATGCATTCCATAGCTTCACATAACAGACTTGTCAGGCAGCTGGGGTGGTATTTCCCAGGGTCTGTAGTTACACCTCATTTGTGGGGAGGGGTGACTGTAGCAGTGCACAATTCAGTAGGGACAAAGCCTGAGGTGAGGCTGTGCTTGAACAGGGCACACAGATAAGGTGCCAGGTCACTCTGTAGTTCATGTAGAACACAGCCAGGGATAGTCTCAGGTCCCATAGAGGCTGTATTCTTGACCTTGGATAGTGGTGTTGTAACCTCTGCTGCAGTAATTCTGGGTGCCTGGTGGTGTACTGGTTTTGTGATTAGTCCCTTGGGGGGGAGTAAGGAGTACTTTTTGCACTCAGTATGCCACCCAGTCTATTGGCATTATTTGTTGGCTCACTCTGTGAGGTACCATTGTCTAGTAGCTCAGAACAATTCTTGGTATTGCCATGAAGATTATTTACATAACTGTATGAATCCTTGTGGTTGTCTTTACTATGTGCTCCAAATCTGATCTCACAGCTAACTTTGCAGTATTTGAGGAGGGATCTCAACTATTCGTTGAGGCTGATAAGGGCTTATTTCTTGTCTTGGGACTTCACCTTATTCCATATTGGTTCCCTCCTTCTGTTGTACACTTTCTTTATTGCAGAGGACCACCAGATCAGCTTCCTTTTTTGGAGGTGAGGGTCCTGGTTGTATTCGGTAAAGCAGTGTCCATTCATTTGTGTACATGTTCATAGTGCATTGCTGTTTGATCAGCTGTCATGCAACTAGTCTCCATTTGCATGGCTGGTATGAGGTTAGCCACCTCTACTTTTATGAGGCCATAGTTAGCTTTGGAAAGGCTTTTCATGGTGGTTACCTGTGCAGTGGTTGTGGATTTCCAAAGGTGATTACTTTGTGTTCCGATATAACATGTGAGGTGTTGACTATTGTTGTAGAACAACAGTCACCCATGTTAGGAAGGACCAGGTTGATGTGATATGCATGTGCATCGGTACATGCGAAGCTTTCCCACTTAATGGCAGAGTAGTTGAAGTCAACTAGTATGATAGTGTTAGGTTGGACACTAATATTCTCCAGGGTGTTTATGGACATGGAGTGTGAGTCTTGGGAGATCTATCGGGACCTATCGCAGGTTACAATCTGAACCACTGTCTTACCCAATGTCAGCTACGCCTGCAGGATCTGTAATGCATAATGCTGGTCTACCTCTCTGGAGGTGTGTGCATGCTTTATGAATATGAAAATACCACCACCTTTGGAGCTCCAGTCAATATTCTGCAGCCAAAAGTTGTGGAATTAATTATAGGCTGGTACTGCAGGGGTGCTTCCTGCTGCCTTTATCCAGGTTTCTGTTACAGCACAGCTGCCATTTTAAGGAATACTTCCAGTGAGTGAGTTTTCAGATTTAAAATACCACTGTGCAGCAGCATGACCCTCTGCTTGCACGTCTTTGCAGCTGTCATATACTTCTGTGTATTTATGTATACATATATTTATATATCTATGTATGTATTTATTAACCTTTCTATATATATGTATGTATGCATATATGTGGATATGAATGTGGATGTATCTCTCTCTCTCTCTCTCTATATATATATATATATATATATATATATATATATATATATATATAAAATGTATCATCTTCATACATATATACATGTATATATATATAGACTATTTGACTGATTCTACAGACTCCTTTCCATGCTGTTGGATGACTGTACTAACTGAAATGTTTGGAGTATCATCACTATTTTGTAGGGCTCAAATGGTGTAATGGTACATTGCTTTGATCATAGTTTACAAGGCCCTGGGTCCAGGACTTGACAGGCCTTATTATTTTGTTGCAAGACGGAACAGTTCAGATGTGGAGGAAGGGACAATGGCAATAATTACAAGAGGTCCCTAGTTTGGGCCCCTTCATCCTCATTTACACAGCTTTTGGTCAGATTTTTTTGCGGTGAGAGGTTCAGAGTGTGGATCCAATGTCTGAATGTACTAAATACACACAGACACACACACACATATATATATATATATATATATATATATATATATATATATATATATATATATATATATATATATTGATGGATATATATGTATATGTATATATATATATATATATATATATATATATATATATATATATATATAAAATACATTTTTCTTACTATTGAATGACTGTGCTACATGATATGTTTGAAAAAACAGGAACAATATCTATAACTTGGATAGTGTAGTGGTAAATTGCTGTGGCAATTAAGTGCTGGATCCTGGGTTCAAGACTTGTAAGGGCTGCTTATTTTGTTGCTGAGAAGAACAAGGGCTGTTGGATACAGAGTGATTAAGGCACTTTTAAGCAGTTGTAAGTGGATTTGTGTGGGTTTGCATGGCTGTAGGCAATGCTAACTTCCAGTTAAGTATGCTTACAGACAGCCTTAAAAGTGTTTAATCTGTGTAGGCATTGCTTAGTGCCACACAGACAGGCTTAATCCTACTTACTACTGCTTAAAACAGCTTACTCCCGCTTACCCCTGTGCTAATTTCTTTAAAAGAAAAGAAAAAAGTGGTAATAGGAAAGTGGTAAAAAAGGGGGCACTAAGAGGGAAAGACAATCAGGAAAGTAGCTAGGGATGTGTAGGATGGGTGTAGGGAAGGTCCATAGCTGTCCATTTCTTCTACAGCAACAGCTTTGTGTATATACTGAATTTGGAGGTAAATTTGGACACTCAAACCCCTGAGACAGGGGTGAGGACAACAATAATGTGTTGTGAAGCCAATTAGAACAGATTACATGTGTCCAGCAGACACATGTACAAAATGGACAGCTATGTATGGGGTGAACCTTTTTTTTGGGAGCAGATTGCCCTTTTTTTTAAGGTGAGAGTGGGATGTTGGGTAAGGATAGTAGGTATATTTGGGGAGGTATGTTGGGTAGGAAGACAGACAACACAGCATACAGGGGCAGTATATGACATATGTGAGGGTAAACACCTTGGATGGGGAGGGGTGTTTGGAAATCAGAAGCCCATGAGCCCCCAAATGGATACAGTGGGACTGAGGTCCCCACCCATGGGCAGTCACCACTGCCTCTTCATGGCCCCAAAAGTGGTTGTGCTGATGGCTGAGCAGGAAAGGGAGGCTGACCCTCTAATTGCACCACACAGCCCTCAAGCCTATGTAGCAGATCTTCAAACTCCTTTCCAAGCTTACTAAGTACAAATCCCCGGACCTGGCTTCGAGTGATGGTATCCTGTCTGCGCCCGCTCTGAAGGGTGGGCAAGCCCCATCTTCTGAGGCAGTTCCACCTGAAGGCGGTGCAGGACCAACAGATGAGGAGGTCCTGGGGGGTCCCAGACATGCTGGGGCCCGGTGCCATGGCCAGATGAGGTAGGAGAGGTGGGTCCTCTGGGACAAGCCTTCCCAAACGTGCTATGGTGTCACAGTTTTAGAACAAATGTGAGTTAGTAATAGTCAACACAATCCAGGAATAGTAACAGCATGCATAGCTATTCCCATTAACCCAAAATGACAGATTTGGAATAGTTGCATTGCAAACAGAACACATGCATATATGGAACCACAGTGGCCATTACAATGGCATGCAGGTTACATTGATAGCAATAGGCCACCAATGATAGCATTTCAACATGGAACATTAATAGAAACACATTTCAGTATTTGTTGAACAATACGGCATATGTCCCAACAGTAGGTTTGGTGTAAAACATACCCACTGATTTGTGTATTTAGATTATTGTTGCTGATATGGTGGGGAGGAGAGATGTCAATTAACAACTTATATATCCTTGCAGTACTCATAACTTCAATGATTATTGCTCTAATCATTACTCTACAGGTATTATTACAATACCCTATGGCCTTGGTTTGGCCAGTGATATGTTTTGTACACAGTGTATAATTCAGCCATTATATCTACTTTCTACTTCACTTACCTGGAAGACCTGTAGGGGGAATGTTTGTTAACACTACATGACTGTTTCTACACATATTCCCAAAATCCTAGTTAAAATTATGCATACAGCTTACAACCACTCCCGGGATTCAAACCATGGCTGTGTCTGCAAAAAAGACAACAATTTGTATGTCATCAGAGTTAGCTATTGAGAAACTGCTGTCTCACTCTTCAACATTTTCTGTCTAAATCTCTCTTGGTTGTACAATCTGACCTTGGAACTACAACATTCTTATACAAACATTCTAGACATATTTGTATGTAGCACAGTGTTGGAAACAGTGGTTAACACAACATTACTATTCAGATATCAGATCTTGGTGAATGCAACATTTCATGCCATACAATACCACAGTAAACACAACCAGTCTAGGATTTAGAACTTTATTGCCAGGCAGTTACACTTTTATTTAAATATAACCTATATGGGACTATTATTGTCATATTGTCTGGTTTATTCAGTACAAACCATACACATTTTTATACTGCCAGGTGACATTTTACTCCTTCATATTTATTTGGTATGAATACTACAAGCAGGAATGTTACTCACCAGCCTCGAGACACAGCCTTTACAACCTACTGGCATGGGCTTCCTGGTTCACAGCCCTCTCAGCTGGAGCTGTAATGAAAATAGAGAAACATTTATGCATATCTATCTATCACGTACACAGACTGGACTTTGGTAAACAGTTATTGCTATGAATACTTACACACTGCTGGGACATCTCCCCTTTCTCTTGCTTCTTGGACCCACTGTTCCAAGAGATTCCTCTTCCTCCATTTCAAGTCAGCATAGTGGTGCCAGACCTGCTCACCAGTCTGAGGGATACCAGTGTCACTGGTGAGATCACAGGTGAGACTTTCCTAGGCTTCCGCTTTATATTGGGAGCCCTGGTACTGGTCCTGCAGCAGTCTCACATCATGTTTTTTACCAAGAGTTTTACCATGACCTTGGACTCCTGTATGCTCCAGCACTGCACCCGAAAGCACATGCCCTCTCCAACACCTGCCATACTGCCTACAGTGGAGTGCTACAACCAGTTATGAGCTGTATTCCCACCTGCAGAGTATAAATACGGCCAATTTCCCACCCTTTGCCATGATTGGATGGTTTTAAAAATGCTGAGCTAAGCTAAGCTACGGGCAAACCTGCTTAGCTAAGGTTGGCGATGCTTAAAGGGCCTGGTTTAGCATTGCTTACTAATGGGCAAATCCTCTTAGCTGGGCTACTCATTGCTTAGTATTCATATGTACACAATGCTTACACCCAGTCAGCATAGCTGCACAATGCTTAGCATTGCTTATGTTTTATTTTATTGCACTACCACCTGTATGGGATTGATTCATCATTCATTATATAATATAGATTTATTTACCTTCCCCTGACATCCCCCAATGTGCTGTAATTACATTTATTCTTGTGTGAGTATACTGTATGGGGAACTTGTGTTTATATGGGGATTTCACTACTTTATTACACTGACACCTCACATCTGGGCCTAATACACTACTCTGGTTGAGAAAAATAAGTTAAATCCGACATAAATATGCAAATAAATTTAAACTGTAATGTTTACACATACAAAATGGAAATGGCTTTGTTAAGGCTCAAACCATGAATGACTACATACAAAGTGTACACTCTAATTGGTACACTGCTGCACTTATGCTTATGCTGGACGTTTATTGCTTTTTAACTTATCCTGTCATTTCAGCTGATCTAAGCATAGCTAAGCAATGGGCACACCCATGCAGCTACGCTTAAACCTTACTGAATAAGTGAAAAAAAAATGATTTGTTGTGTTTTTACTTCATACCCTTCAGAATATCCATGCTAATGCTAAACCTGTTATTCTATCAACTTTATGGCTTTTTAGGAAAGATTGTCCCTCATGGCTTTGTCCAGATTCCTTACTCTGATGGGCTGGGAGGTGGGCACTATGTGCTTCGTACCCTGCCATATATTCATGCTTATGTGAAACCTGTTATTCTATCCACTTTCTGGCTTTGTAGGGATCATTGTCCCTTATGGCTTTGTCCAGATTTCTTACCCTGATGGGTTGGGGGTGTTATGAGCATTCTCGCTCGATTTCAATTGCCGTATGGCAATTCTAGTGTGCAGGGGTGAGTGTATTGTGAGAGCACTGCTCTCAGACACACCCCCTGCACTTGTACACAGAACCATGTCTGTTTTACAGAACGGAAGCACACCTATATGAATATGTATGGTGTGCTGCCGTGCTGCATGGGAGCGGTCCCTTCCATGTTTGCTGAATCCCGGGGAAAGTCTTCTGAAAAAAGTGGTCAGCTTTCAAGACTGAATTTCCCATTATATTGTCATCATTAAATTATGTAGAAAAGTACTACATGGTCAAGAAATAACTTTAGTATACATGCCCATGACAACAACAATTTGTTCATATAAATGTATCCATCCATTATACACAAAATATATGAAACAAGGGAAGGCTTCATATGACTACACACAACTTAATAACAGATTTCTTCCTCCCCGATACAAACCAAATAAAGAACTTGAATAAAAGATCGCTGTCACTGTGCAGTACATTGAAGCATAAAAAATAATTGTAAACCTGTCAAGGAAAAATAGTTAGCACGTTTTTTGTCTGATATGCACTTCTGTGGAGGTCATCCAATTAGACACCAGAAAGCCAAAACAAAATTGTTCCTGCTTCTAATGCAAAAATCTATATCCTTGGTAATAATTAATATAACAGTCTTATGAATAAAGTGGTCATCTTTCAAGACCGAAATTATGATTAAATTGTCATAATTTACTAGAAAAATATTGCATGGTCAAGAAATAACTGTGGTATACATTCCTATGCCAACAGCTACTGAGAATAATAAGATAGTACAGTAATTCTTCCTCGGGATTCAGTAAACCTCTGTGCAGCAATAGCTTATTCCTGCATTGAAATGACCATTTAAGAGCAGCACGGCAGAGCGCCATGCATAGTTATGAAGGAGCACTGCCTCTGCTCTTAAACGGACACAGAGCATGGACAAGTGCAGGGGGTGTGTCTGAGAGCAGGGCTCTCACAATATACATGCCCCCTGCACTTAAGAATTGCTGTTCAGCAAACAAAATGAGCGAGAATGCTTATAGTACAAGTCAGACCTCTCAACTGTCCCTGATTTTCAGGGATGTCCCTGATGTTGACTCAAAGTTCAGCTTTGTCCCTCTGAATACCTGGTAACACTGCTGCCTGTTGAACAAAAGGTGGTGAATTATACTTAATAAATAAATATGACAATAATGAAGAGCTCAGTAGTTATTTCATGTCAGGAAATGTATATTAATTCTCATTTTGATTCTCTAATTCTGGTAAAATGTCTGTAAAATGACTGTCAGTAAAGTCTTTTTAACAGTTTATAATTGGACAATAAAGGTTCAGTGATTTTACCTGTTATGTTACCTCAGTGCCTTTCTGTTTACTATATTTATATATGTGTATATATATATATATATATATATATATATATATATATATATATAAAAGAACACAACAAATACATATATAACCAAAGGCAACGTTATCGGGGGTCTCAAACCCAGGACTTTGCACATCACAACCAAAGTGATTTACCACTATGCCATGTCAGATACAAATAAAGCTGAAGTTTTCTCAAACATATCATCCAGTACAGTCATTCAACAGTACAACAGTAAGGGAAATGTATTTATATATGTAGATGTGTGTGTGTGTGTGTATATATATATATATATATATATATATATATATATATATATAGATAGATAGATATAGATATAAAAGAACACAACAAATACATATATGACCAAAACACCATTAATGGGGTTGAGGGGTCCCAATTTAAGTACCTCTTGTAATTATTGATACCATCCTCTCCTCTGCAGCCAAACAGATCTGCCTTTCAACACAATACCAGCACTTGCAAGTCTAATACCCAGGACCCTACACAACATAGCCACAAGAAGTTAACAGTAATCCATCTCACCTGTACGCTGTCAGGATGGTATCAATAAGATATCATGCAGAACAGTTTGTCTACCGTAGGGAATGTACAATGTGGAAGCAGTAAACATTCCAATGATACATACACACACACACACACACACACACATATATATATATATATATATATATATATATATATATATATATATATATATATATATATATACATACATATATATATATATATATATATATATATATATATATATATATATACATATATCTATACATATATATGTATATACACATAAACACACATATACATATATTACTACATAAAGATATGTATAGGAAGATACATATTTAGTGGATGCACAGCATATTGAACAGCCAGTATTCCTACAGTTGCCACATTTTAAAATGGACAGTGTTTGATTCTCCCATACAAAAGACAATAATTGCATAAACATATACCCACAGAGAAGTCAAAAATGTGACACCACATACAGGTTTGCATACATAAGAAATGTTTATTTGTGTACTATTTCAGTTGTATATGCCATCTCATATAGCTGTTAGGTGTTTGAAATACATATTAACTGAGTAAGGCAACTCTCAAGCAAAACATTTTATACAGCAGTATGAAAGCATAACAAATGCTGCTGTCCAGGCCAAGGCCTTCCCGTAGTACAACAGTAAAGAAACACTGGCTCAGAAAATAAGACTCAATCAACAGATGTAATGCAGATGTAGTTCAGCAGCCTCCAATTACAATCTGTACTCATCTCTAGGGGGAAAAGAATTAAGTTGTCACAATGAAGACGTATCTGTTACATAACAATGCTTAACTTAAAACATCACTATCACACTGACAAACAGAACTGTCTGTAAGACAGTAAGCACTAGCCCACCAATGTTCCCAAGGTGAAATGTATGAAAATGTACAGCCATATACCTTTAGGTGTCTTATTACTGATATCCCTCACATGTTATAACAGCCATTGTTATATATGGTGCATACTCTTCCCTCATAGAATGACTTACAAGGGCTTATAACAGTGTTACATACACTGACCTCTGGACTGTACAAGGATACACACATTTTTGCAGCTGTAGCCCACATATATATATAGACCCTACCCCAGAATATGTGTGGGGGGGTCCATAACATCACTGGTATGTTGGCAGGAATGCCAGCACAACATAACGATAGATCACTACTTAACAACCTCTTACTGCATGACATATGGACAAAGTCTGGTATATAGGTGGAGGACAGAGGCAGGAACACAGGGCCATATTTGCAATATTGTTATTATACACTGAGAAAGTTTCTGGTGTTACAGGATTGGTTGCAACATACCCTTATACAGGAATATGAAGTCAGAAACACAAATG
>NW_025051280.1:0-11748 GCF_019279795.1 Protopterus annectens | reverse complement strand
GCTGCTCTCACTGTCTGTCTCAGCAGGGCTGTCACAGGCAGGCACGGCATGCAGTGATGTGTGACAATGCTTGCACCCTCCACTGTGCTGTACACAAGCACTGCACACACAGTAAGGCACGCCTGACATTTATCTGCGGTGCCTGGGACCTGCCTCCATGCTCTACACAGCACACCTGCCAGTCAAGATTGTACACAGATCATACCTCCCAGGCACATACCTGGACTGCAACACACACAGGTGAGGGGATCCCACATCACACAGTGATTTACACACATACTGTATTCTTTCCAAACACAATGAATCATAGGTACTCCATGTGCGGATACCCATGTTTGTGACCGCTGGACACATTGTGACATGCAACGGAGAGTACACTGTACACCACAGGTTACATGCTGGCTGTGTTGTCATACTGTACATTGCACCTCGGACAGTTGCTACTGCCATGTGCTGACAGCAACACGCACTTCCCTAGTATGGACTCCCATGTACCCACACATGCTTGGCCATGCACTACACATAGCTGGGTGACACATTACACAACACATACCATACCTACACTACCCTCGGCATGCACCATACCTCCATGTGTCTGTGTGCTAAACCTACGGACATCCCCCCTCTGGTTGATGAACATATATGCTTCACGGCCCTGCTAGCCACACCCTGGACACACACCCATCGCAGCATACATGGTACATGTGCTCAACGGCCGGTACTACCGACGTCTGCTGACGGGGGTGGTTAATGGCATGGCACCCCGGCAGCTGGACAGTATACGTGACTATGCTGACACATATCACAGTGCACTTCCGCTACATGTACACACTGGTAGGGACCATGCTATTCCACACAGAGACATGGTGGTACTGGCCTTTTCACAGATGCCACGGTGGTATTCATGTTCCATGCACATGTGCTGTATGGGCGCATGTGCAGGCTGTTGCACGGTGGGTATGTTCAAATGTGTGGGGTGCATCACTTGACAGTCATGGTGGGTCCTCGTGGTCCATCACATGCTCCACAGCTAGCTACCTACACATGACCGCCATACATTGCAGTGTGGGCCCTCACGCAGTGTGGTGGTATGTCTGTGTTGTTTGGCTACATCCACATTCAATGTAGCATACAACAGTCACCCAGGCATTGCCAACAGAGATGTTGTTGGCAACATGCCAGCCAATGGGGTACTTACCAACAATACACACTCTCACTCACTACAGGGTTCCAATCCATACATGGACATCGATTGTCCTGTGGACACATACATCGTACTGCCATGCACACGTTATGTTCTAGGACACTGTCCCGATGTCACCTCCAATCTCCCTAGCTGTTATATCCCGCCAACCTGGTTGGTATGTGTCTCTGCAGCAGCCCACTGAATTAACTGCTAGCCCATTCATGGACGTTGTGTACCTTGACCACCACACTACCGCATCTATCATACTACACATGGGTGGTACTGCATTGCACGTGTGGGACTGCATTCATACACCCATGACTGGACTACTCAGTATGGCACTGGGGCACATCCTCACATCCGTGCTTCACACACTCATTGACGACCTCCATGCCTTTACTGGCACCTTTGTTGGGCCTCTGTGTGCCACAGCACACCACATCCACATGCTGGCCACCTGTCATACCATTGCATGGGTGGTTGGTGTGGTACAGAGGGTAACAGATCAGACATTATCCCCACATTGCCCTTCAGCACCATTCCACATTCTGGTATTGCCAATGTACACATCCACCATCACATCATACCCTGTGTCTCAGGATGTTAGGCTATGTGACTCCTGGACAGGTCACACAGTGGTGCAAGCATATCATGCTACCTACGACATGTCAGGTACATGTGGCATTACACAGTCCTCAGTCATGTGGCCCCTCATGTTCACTATTTGCTTACATACACAACATGCTGTCACGGAGTACTGTCCATGCCTACATATCACACATGTACATTCCTGGCAGCATTCTAGCTCCACCAGCTCATACTGCTAACAACCATACAGGTGTCGTTGTGGCAGATATATTGTGTAGATGTCATTGCGTCAGATACATCACACATGGTGCATACACATCACCTTTGCATAGCGACAGTCATCCACTGGGTATCACATGAATACTGTCCCTATACATGCACATCACATTGTACATGGTTGCTGTACACACACATGCCCCACATGGTGCTGTGGTTGCCATATTCCACTGTGGCATGGGTACACATCTGCAGGGCCACACATATCTGGACTATGTGTGTTGCTGGTACATTGGTAGCCTTTGTACTTGTGCCATACACACATCTACACATGGGCAAGGTTACAATAACACATTCGTGGTGTACCTTCCACAACGGCTACAACTTTACATGGCATGGTATAGTCATGCCGTGATGTGTACCAGGCTCAGACAGTTTACATATGCAGATGACAGATGGGGAACACATGTGTACTCATCTGCATAACACTTACACAGGGGTGTCATCTACTCTGACATGGGCCATGTCCTCCGCATTACTGATGCATGTAGTACTCCTACATGGCATTTGCAGTGGGCGTGGTGAATGAAGCACTCATGCATATGTGCACACATAGGTTCATAGGTTCATAGGTTCATAGGTTCATACTAGGCTATCTGCCCTAGGGCATTTATAAGCCTAGCCAGAGTGTGTGTGGCTTTCACCACCCCTTAGGATGAGAATACTATACCCATTAGTTTGCTGTGCCTCTGTCCAGCAGTGATACAGAGATGATTCCCGGGGTAAACCTACGATCTCCCATCCACTCGTCAAGATTTCTCTTGAACAGAGTCAGTGAGGGGCTCTGCCTCACATGGACTGGGATTCTGTTCCATAGTGTAGTGAGTCTCTGGGTGATGAATCTGTCCCTCCAGCACATCCTATTTATATCCGTGTTGAGGTTTAAGTCTCTTGCTCTCGTGGCTCTGGTGGATTTGGATTTTTGAGGTGGAGCATGTCCATTAATTCCGGGTTGGACATGGCCTTGTATGTCAGGCACAGATCACCTCTGAGCAGATGGTATGCGACTGAATAGAGCTGGAGTTTCTTCAGTCGGGCATCGATGACATATGTTTGAGCCCTTTATCCTTTTGTTGAGGAACTTTTGGGGTCTTTCCAACTGCTGCAGGTGTCGGGTAAGGTACATTCAATGGGGCGTTGTACTCAATCATTGGTCTGATAAGTGAAGAGTACAGGGGTACAATGACCTCTCCTGATCTGGATGTGAATCCCTTCATGATCAGGTGGGCAATGTAGAAGGTCTTCCTAACCACTTTGCCAATGTGAGTGTCAAAAGAGAGGTTACTGTCAACTTGGGTCCCCAGGTCCCTGATAACTTCTTCCGTGTTTAATGGATTACTACCTATGTGGTAATTAGGGGTTACCTTGTTTTCCCAAAGGGTATGACTATACATTTTCTGGCATTTAGCTTAAGGCCATGGCTCTGGCACCAGTTATCCATTTCTATGAGACCTTTCTGGAGGATGTCTGTGTCTGATGGAGTGTCAATTATGGTGCCCAGTTTGCAGTCATCTGCAAATTTTGTCAGCCACAATCCCCTTTGTTTGCATGCACTTCAGAAAATAAATGCCGAACAAGAGGGGGCCCAGGACTGAGCCCTCCTGTGGGACACCGCTCAGGACCGCTTAGAGTCTGACATGGCACCAGCAACTCTAACCCTGTGTGTTCTGTCCTTGAGCCAGTTTGCAACCCATCTTGTGACATATGGGTTTACATCTAAGCTGGTGAGCTTTTCTATGATGCCCGAGTGGGGTATTGTGTCGAATGCTTTTGCTAGGTCAAGGTAGGCTGTGTGAACTGCCTTACCCTCATCAATGGCCTTAGTGACTGTTTCGAAAAAGTCGACCAAGTTCAAGAGGCAGGATCTGCCCTTGACAAAGCCAAATTGGGTAGGATCCAGTGTCTGTAGGTCCCCAATGTCTTTATTTATGAGTTCCATTATGATCCTCTCCATAGCTTTGCAGACAAGGCTCGTCAAGCTTATGGGGCGTAATTTCAGGTCTGTAGAAGCACCGCCTTTGTGGAGTGGGACTACAGTTGCCGTGACGCCATTCTTTGGGCGATTCCTGTAGTAAGGCTAAGATTAAACAGCAGCCTTATGTGTGGGTTTAGTTCCTCATTGAGTTCATGTAGCACACAGCCGGGGACACCGTCCTGTCCCATTGAAGCTGTGTTTTTGCTTTAGAGAGAGCAGCTCTCACCTGGGCATCTGAGATGTTTGGGAGGCTAGACTCTGGTGGGATAGATATTTCTCCTTTTGGGGGGAGGGAGAAATTTGCACTGAACCTGTCTGCCAGTATGTTGGCAATGTCTGTGGGTTCAGTGATTTTTTATCATTTTGGACTAATTCTGAGCATATCTGGGAGTTTCCATCCAGGTTTCTAACATAGCTAAAGAAGGCTTTATGATTGTCTTTGTGTCATTAGCGATTTTTCTCTCAAAGTTGGCCTTGGATGATTTTTATGAGTGATCGTAGTTTTTGCTAGTATTGATCAGAGATGCCTTCCCATTTAGGGATTTTGCTCTGTCATGTAGTAGCTTTCTCCTCTTGTTGTAGAGTTTGTTTATGGCTGGAGTCCACCAGACCGGGCGCCTGCCTTTGGTGGAAAAGGTCTTGATTTTATTAGGGATTGCTTGATCCATACATTCCTGAAGGTGCTCGTGAGAAGGCATTTGTAAGGGTTTCAGCAGCGTGGCTGTGGTTTCCACTGGCTCGGGGCCTTGAAGGATACCACTCCAGTCTTAAGAAGTGTGAAGTTTGCTTTTGAGAAGTTCTTCACTGTGGTCTTTTTGCTGGGGTGGGGCGGATGTGGATCTCCAGTGAGATTAATTTATGGTCTGATCTCACCAATGAGGGATATACTTCGGTGTGGAGCATTTGTCCCCATGTTTGTGATGATCAGGTCTAGTATATTTTCTCCTCTTGTGGGAATGGTGACTAGTTGTTCCATAGCATTTGAGTTTATGAACTCAAGGAACCTTTGGGCTAGGGTGTTGGGGCTTGAGTAATGTTCCCAGTCTATGTTTGGGTAGTTGAAGTCACCCAATATGATGGTGTTTGGAGAGACATTTATACTCTCCAGTGTCTTCAGGAAGGCTGTTTGGGTTTCCTGAGTTTGAGAAGGTGGCCTGTAGCATGTTACAAACTGTAGGGCAGTTTTACCTATGGTTAATTGCACCTGGATGGTCTCCGATGCTTCGTATGCTGCCACTAACCTGGAGGTGTGGGTATCCTTTATGAATATGGATACCCTCCTTTGTAGTTCGGTCCGATTTTGGGGCCGGAACGCATGATATGAGGTATAACCTGATAGTGCTGGGTGCTCTCAGGAGCCTTGAACCAGGTTTCAGTCACAGCACAAACATCGATGTTCTCCATACTGAGGAGGGCTTTGAGGGCGTGCATCTTGAGGTTTAGACTTCTGGCATTGAGCAGTATTACCCTTAGATTTTCTCCATTTTTGTTTTCTAGGGCAGTAGGTTTATCATTTGAGCCTTGCCTAAAAAGGCACTATGGGGTGGCAAGAGCCTTTGCCAATATCCGGAAGCCCAGGGTGACAGGTGCAAGCCATCCCTTCATGAAGCAGTGGCTTGTCAAGCATGTCATCCCAGGCAGACAGACATTGGATCCCCTTAGAATGACACCAGTAATTAAGCCAATTATTAAAGCTGATCATTTTGTCTCTGTATTGTGGCATCATTCTTGGTGAGGGTAGGATACTGCTCAGGGTCAGGGTCATACCGCCTGGGCTACATAATCTGAGAGCTCCTCTATGTCTCTCTTTCATGTAGTGCAGGAGGTACGTCTCAGGTCATTCACACCGGCATGGACAATGACTGAGTCATACTTGTACTTGCTGTGGAGTGACCTGAGTGCTTGTGTTATGTGGTGGATTCTAGCACCTGACAGGCAGCTAACTGTGATCTTTTCCTTGTTCAGTCTGGTGAGTGGGACGTCAGTGTGTCTGACTATGGAGTCACCTATAACAAGTGTGTCTGGCATTGTGTTTGGCCTTAAGGGCTGTGACTGTTTAGCACACTGACTTTGAGAACTATGTGTTGCATGTCTTATGTCTTGAGGTGGCAGTTGCTTGGGTGCCACGTTGCTTAGCCTGGGCTTCTGTGTTACCTCCGCAAACTAGACACACACCATGCTGTGGAACATAGGTCCTGTGCACATCCCACAGGGACACACTGTGGCACTGGTCATGTGATAGCTCCCTTGCTGATAGGGTGACACATAGACATGGTACCACCACAGCGGCAGTACTGTGTAGACATGCAGTTGACATCCACCTCTGCTGTTCAGTGGACACTACCATGGGGAGGTGACACTACTGTGTACATTGCACATGTGTTTACACATGGACCTGCCAGACGTCATTGTTGCACACATTGCACCTGCTACAGATCATTTGGACATGGTTACATGCTGTTCCTTCCATTTCGGGTGGCTATTCTGCTACTACTCTGTCCCATATGTGCAGGCCATACATATCCTGTTAGTGTACATAACACTAGGCCATACCTCCATTATGCATGCTATGCCTGTGATACTGTGTATGATGTCTGAACATATCCATCATGACAGCTTTACATTACACATACTTGACATAGTCACCCCTACTGCGAGGCATACGCACGCCGTGCGCATTACGATGACATCGACGGTATATACCCATACACATGTGTGCTGTCACAGTATACATACATGTCCTATCTCCTGCTGTGGCACTTCCTTGTTGGACATCCACTGCCAGCATCAGCGTGGGTGGTGGCATTGTTCTGTGTTTTAAATCCCTATGGCAGCCCTTGGGTTATCCCGGCTGTGTACATGATGTCCCACTGCTGTGCACACGGTGTCCACAGTCGTTGGTATGCTCAGCGGGTTAGCACTACATAACCACCTTTCACCACTCTCTGCTTTATGGACAGGTATCTTTACTTACAAACACCGTTCACATACAGTGCAGCTTCGTCATACATATCATGCGTTACACACCAGTACATCTCGTGGGTTCTACATACCTTTTTCTGTGTTGGCTTCCCTATTCCATTAGAGTCTCGCTAGTTACAACAAAACGGCTCGAGTGAGAATAAAGTATTTGTTCGGTATGAACATACAGTTTGAATATCCTGGGAGTCTTCCTTATATCCGTCGTCACCTGCGGCATGTGGGTTCATCACACCAATAGCTGTTCCTCGGTGTGTACTTATGCGCATATCACCTGTGCATCTCCTCCATTCACGGGTACGCTGCCGGAACTAGGGCATGGTTCATTCCTCGTCTGGGCGTTGGTTATTTGCACTACCTTCATGGGGA
The DNA here is from genome assembly GCF_019279795.1 of Protopterus annectens. NCBI lineage: Eukaryota > Metazoa > Chordata > Ceratodontiformes > Protopteridae > Protopterus > Protopterus annectens. The sequence continues at coordinate 4,375 of NW_025051280.1, read as the reverse complement.
TGGTATGTATTGTGTTATGTTATGTGTGACTGCAGCCGGTATGTGTGGCGTCAGGTACATTTCGCTGTGGTGTTAGCCATGGATTGTGTGTGTTGGGTATGGTATTATGTTCAACATGTGGGTGTCCGTGTCCTGGCGGCGTCTGTCGATGGCGTTTTGCATTCGGATGTGTAACATAGCTCTTGTATTCCTCTACACAACGGATACAGGTATGCATCTGCTGCTGATAGTGTTTCCCACGCGAGATGTTGCGGGTATGCCGCTGTCATTGACTGCCTGTATGTTTTTGCTGCTATTGCGGCTTGTATCACTTTGATATGTGCGATGGGGTATATCGGCAGCTGTGGGTGACGGGTGCGGGTTGTGGGCCTTGCATTTGTACATACACGGTATGCTTGTGTGTGTGCTCCATCCCTGCCTGGGGAGCTGCAAGTTACCTGTCTGTTGTTCTAGGAGTGTAGGTTTTGTTGATGTCGTCTGGTGTCGGTATCGCCTGCATGTGTGCTTCCTGCATGTATTCCTCTATCACATCGGTAGTATATCTGCAGCTGTTCATACGTGCCGACTATCCCTTGGCATTTTGTCACGGATATTTACGGTCATTGTGGTCCTGTACTTGGGACGGCCTGTATGCTACCGGTTGCCACCTATTCGGGTGGTGATTGCTTGTTTAACACTCGTAGAACACACAGCAGTGTTTAATGGACGATACGTGGCCACAATCGGTGCCGGGGTAGCACATGCGTATTTCCGCGGTACATGACTATTGCTGTGTAACGTTGCTGACGTATCATGTTGAAATTAACATATCAGCGCCATACATACGGTCATGGTTTGTACATGCGTCCTTTGCATCTCATGTTGGCTATCCTCCTGTGGTACATTCTGGGACATTTTCGCTTTGCATCGTTTTACGTCGCCACGCGCCTAGCCAGTGAGGAGCTCTCAGTACTACTTTGTGGGTACTGCTGTACATACGCCTGTGGTTCCTATACTGTATGCCTACACATGTTATTCCACTCCGCCTGTCACATGTCACCTACATACACATTTTACAGTGGCACACACATTACACTCGCACAGCGGAACACACGACACCCTCACCTCACACATACACATACTGCCGCAGGGACAGTTGCACACAGTACCTACGTTGACCGCATCGCCGGTCTACCTCCGCCCTCATATCCTAAGAATATTACCCGCACATGTCCTGTTACTGTACCGCAGCCTGGCGATCATCCCGACTCGCGAATATGCATTTAGGTAGGTTGACCTTTCCATGGGTGGCGTTCCCTGCTCTGTCCACCCTCCCGGATAGTCGGGTTGTCGTTCACTGTGTTTACTATGTGGAGATTTTGCGTCTTACTTCTCTGTCACCTTGCATCCCTGTGATTCCCTGTTTAACCTGTTGTACTTTATATCTGTGTATGTGTACATATATTTGTACGTGTGTAATGATATCTATCTCCATATCTGTGTCTGCACATATGTACATATGTAGACACCATGCGCCAAACGTGGCAGCATACGGCTACGCCGTCTGCTGTAGGACCCGCGTGCGGTTGAGGTGTTGGCATTCCATGCTCCGCTGGCTGTTGGGTGTGCAGTGTTTGGGTGCTACCTATGTTGGAGTCACACATGGGACCACCCATACGGTACACATTATGGGTGGCCATGTTTGTGTGCCGTCCATTTCACTGTGTGTGCAGGTAGGGAGTTGTCAGTCCATGGGGCCTATGCTGTCAGAGTATGTGCTATACGTTCCCTCTTTGCCAAGGCATAGGCATATTGCGCCTCCGTCTGCCTACTGGGGCTGGCACAGTGTGTTCATGGCGCTGAACGCTCTGTGCCTGTGCTTGCCTTGGCAGTTGTGGCGGGCTTGGTGGCCCTACACCATTATGTCCCTGCAGCAGCTGTTTCCGCAGGATCATATTATGTAGCATAGCACATACTATGAATATGTGGGCACATGTGCCTGTAGAGTACTGCAAGGCTCCACCGGATGTATCCAAGCACCGGAACCGTGATTTCAACATCCCAAACACACGCTCTATGATTATTCTGGTTTGTGCGTGTGCCTCATTATGGCGTTCTTGCATGTGTGTGTGTGCATTTCTGATGGGTGTCATCATCCACGGCTGCAGTGCATAGCCAGCATCCCCCACAAGGTGACCTTGTGTGGTGTCCCCCCTGGTGAATACCTGATACAGCTGTGAGGCATGCCAGATATGGGAGTTGTGGTAGCTTCCAGGGCTGCCAGCACACACATCCATGATAATGCCCTGCACATTGCACACAACCTGGCAATTGATGGAGGGGAATCCCTTGCGGTTTATGTAGCGTCTACCCTGCTCCCCGGGTGGTGACTTGATTTCTATGTGCGTACAGTCTATCGCACCCAGTACCTCCGGGTATTGTGCCACATGGAGGAAGTGGCGCATATTGCTAGCCAACTCCTCCTGAGATCTGGGGAAGTACATATACTCATGGGCATGTCGTAACATGGCATCCAGAAATTGGTGTAGTACCCTGGATGCTGATGCCTGTGAGATGCCCATTATATCCCCGGTTGGCCTTTGAAAGGTACCTGTTGCCAGTATTCGCAAGCTTACACATACCTTTGTGTCCACTGGGATGGGCTCCCCTCTGTTGTCTCTTGTTCTCAGGCGTGGCCAGCACAGCTCCACTATTTGCTGTAACATGTCCCTGTCCACCCTGTAACGCTCTACTATCTCCAGGTCTTGCAGCCCCTGGTAGGTCACCCTTGGTCTGAACACTCTCCTTCTCCTCTGAGGCCTACGGTAGTTGTTGGCACCCTCCTCCACAACTCCGTCTGTCTCTGACACATGCTGATGCATCACGGCCATGGCAGCACCCAACATATACATTTTAAAAGTTCCCCGTGTGTTTACACCCTAAGGTGCAGCGTTTGGGAATATGCGCTGTGTGTTGTGTGCATTCACACTTTATAGTGTTGTGCTGTACACCCAGTGATGTCATTGGGTGTGTCTGTGCGGCCGTATCTGTGGGTTATCTTCCGTGTTTTACCGTTAGCACTGCAACACTGTTGCCTTTGGTGTTACATTACACTTGCCTGCATTGGTTTAGCTTTACACCTTACCTTACTGTTTCTGCACGTTGCACCTACTATTTCCTGGAGTGCATCCTGCAGGCACATGGCATCTCATGCATTTTGTCTGCCACCGCCGTTATGCTACCTCTACTTGGCTGTGCTGTATAGGTTCTTCGCCCTTTGCAATTCTGCTACATCCCCTACTTTTGCATCCATATGCCTCCCTTTCCCGCTTTGGGATTCTGCATGCAGAGTTGTCAGCCGCCGATTGCCCCTTCGTGGGTTGATTGGTGTTGGTTGGGCATTACGACTCGAATTACACTGCTTCCGCATTTCCTCATATTCTCCGCATCACCTTCCTGTATCCGTGGTTGTTGACGGGCAGCTTCACATGACTGGGTTGGGGAACGAGTCATCCTCGCACATGCATCTGTGCACGCATTGTGTACTCTCAGCGATCTATTTCCTCACACGCCGGTCCTGATGTTGTGATGTGCATTGTACAGCCCATGTTTGCTGGGCTCCAATGTGCTTCCTCCTACAGTGGCACACCCTCTCACGATTGACATGTATTCCCTCTAGGCCACTTTCTGTATTACTGCTGCGCCGCTTGGTGCAGCCTTACCGCGGGTTTTGTGATTCAGTATTATCTGCCTCATTTGCATGGCATTGACTACTAATACATGGTTACGGCGCTGGACACCGCCGCCAATTCTTGGCAACCCTTGGGCTGTGGTTGTGCGTTTCCATGCATACTATGGTGTATTGTGGCTGTGATGCTGATGTGTATTATACTGCTCTTTTATGACATTGTCATATTATTTCATTGTTCCAAGACCTTCCGCGGACATGTCCTGGGGTTCTGCTGTGGTTTCTGCGTACATACCATTTATGTCGTTATTTACATTTTCTGCATGTTTTCTTTTGACATTCTCGGTGTCTTTCGCCATTGGCATGTTGCACCAGTATGACACCTGACATTGGCAGCCTTCCGTTACTCCTATGTCATGTTTGGATATATGTAAACCGTTTTTTTTGGTTTACATTGCCGTGCCGTTATGCTACGCCTGCGCCACTTCGTGAATCGCTACTTGCCTTCATTTGCATGGTGCAACACCGCACATGGGGTGTTTAACATACCTACGCCGGAGGCGGCGCAACTCAGGCGTACGCCGGTAGTGAACGTGGGATTGATCGCACCTGAATTGTTCATGCCATGTCTGGCATTGTGGGGCCTACGCCATGCGTGCGCCATGCAAGGTTCATGAATCCCGGGTGAGAGTTAAATAAACAAATTCA
>NW_025051279.1:0-12491 GCF_019279795.1 Protopterus annectens | reverse complement strand
GTAACTGTTTCAGTTAATCAGCTGTTTTTGTGCTCTATTTGTATCTTTTGTTGTAGCATACCCCTCTAATGTCCCTGATATCTCAGGATATAATTTGCATGTTACTGTCTGTACTTTTCAAAATCAGTGTGGTTTTCTGACAAGTTATAAAAAGGATTTCGGTCATTAAATGTAAGACAATTCAGTTTCATACTTCACATAATTCAAAACAAAACGTATGCTACCCCAACTTTTTATTGTTGCTACTTTCCAACAAGAGATGGAGCTTGCATATGCTAGTGATAGCTTTAATTTACTTCAATAAACACTGATTTCCATTTATTCAAGACGCAGTTAATTACTGCTATATTACAAGAGACATATATGTGAACTTTTGAAATGGAAATATTTTTGTGTTTTATACTGAAGTTAGATTTTTTTAGCTAATAAGTACCTTCTGTACATTGGTCACCATCCATCTCTAAGAGCACAGTTCAGGTATACCTGAAGCTGGTCAGCACATTTAGCTACCTGGCTGTCAAGACTTTCAGCTTTTGTGTTTACAGCCCCTCCCCCCATAGTTTATAATGCCAATGGCATGAAGTCAGACTAGTCTGTGTGTTTGTGTGTGTGTGTGTAGGGTGAGTAAATGTGTTTGTGTGTGTGTGTGTGTATGTGTATGTGTATATATATTATACGCACATACACACACACATATATATATATATATATATATATATATATATATATATGTGTGTATTATTTGTATGTATATAAATATATATATATATATATATATATATATATATATATATATATATATATAAATATATATATATATATTCATATACATTCATATATATATATATATGTATATATATATATATATACTACCTACTATATATATATATATACACATGTATATATATATATATATATATATATATATATATATATATGGGCTGCATGGTACAGCAATGGCGTTGTTGCCTCACAGCCAAGAGTTCTCCTGTTGATTCTCGGCTGGAGTGCCTTCTGTGTAGACCACATGTCACGCCCGGTTGATGGCCTCCTGAAAGACATGCATGAATGGGCGTGCGCCACGCTGAAGGTTGGGGCGTCGGGCTGGCAACGAGCACCATAAAAATCGATTGTCACTCATTACGGACCAGAGTTCTGCTGGCGACTTTGGCGGGAAAGCAGATGGATAAACAACACACATATATATATATATATATATATATATATATATATATATATGTGTGTGTGTGTGTGTGTGTGTGTGTGTGTGCGACACATATAACACGCATTGTTTAAGGGTTCAGTGCCATAAGGGTTTAAGACAGACTTCACAAAAGGTAGCGCGTTTCAGTTCCTATCGTGCAGCCTCGGATCACCAGGGAGAGTTGGTGGGCTATTGGTGCCGGGGCCTTATGAAATACAGCCAAATTTAGCCCTTGTTTAGACAAGTCCCAGCACTACAAAACCCTGTCATGGGGACTGGAGGTGGAATCAGGGATGTATTTTCTGTTTTCCCATCCACGTTACAAGGTCGAGCAAAAGGACAATGAAGTATTCCTTGATGTGGAGAGGAGCCCATTCACATGGATGAGAGAGAGTGTCTGGGGGACAGAGCCTATTGATGATGTCTGAAGCAGGTTAAGGCCACACATCTCTGGGTTACTTGAGTGGGTTTTGACTTGCAGATATGCAAGCGATCCCATCAGGATGAATATATAGCTTATGAGGGTTCAGTGCTGTAAGGTTAGACAGACTTCTGAGGCGGAAGTAGCAGGTAGCATTTCAGTTCCTAATACTACAATATATATATATATATATATATATATATATATATATATATATATATATATATATATTATATATACCCTGTGTTTGTCTTATCTACTTTTTTTCGGTTAGGGGGTCTAAGTTACTTTGTAGCAGAGGTCACCTCTGAGAGTCTATGGAAACAGAGTGAAGACCAGAACTTTTGTATCGCCTTAGGGTACATGTTTTTGAGGCCTGGATTCTCAGGTGAAACACTGTGGTCTCTCCAGCTGCTACATATGTTTTGCATGATACATGCGAAGAAGTGTGTACTCAATAATTGTGGCGCATATAAAGGGAAGAATACAGGGATAGACGCTTCCTTGTCCCTGGATTTTGAAATACCCTTACTTATGAGGTGGGACAAGTAGAAAACTTTTAAAATACAATAGAAGCAACACTTGATGAGAGGTGAAAAGTCCAGTTGCTATCAACACAATTTAAATCTCTACAGCTGACTGGTGCTTTGACGTTATTATTAATGTGATATAGCATGTGGGATAGCCATTTTCCCCAAAGGGGATGATGATTTATGATAGCCAGCATTCAACCGGTATGTTTCTGTGGCAGTCATTTGTTAGGTGGACCCTCTTTGGAGACATCCGCCACTAGAAATTGATGACCACGGCCCAACCACACTGATCATCTACCAAACTTGGTCAACCCTCCCTTCTGGTTTTATTACCATCTCAAAAGAAATATATCACAGGGAATAACTTGCGGTAGACCAATTCCCTGTGGTATACCTTGACCGAACCCGCTGGGCGGACACTCTGTTTGTTTCAGGTCTTTAATATCAGTCAGCCAGACAGGATACATGATGTCTCCTCCCTTGGCTGGGACAAAGCCAGTGCTGGGGCTGGTTGAATGGGCCTAATGGTGCTGTAGTTCATGCCTGAGTTCATGGTGATAGGATGCATCCTGGGATGTTATCAGGTCCACATGGAGGCTGTATTTTTGCCGCAGAGGAGGCGGTGATGACCAGCTGGGGGAGGGACAGGTACTGGGATGTACAGTTTACTGATGGGGAAGGAGATGAGACCGACAGTCTGGCCAGCCCAGTGCTGGCTGTCTACAGCATTTGTGTATACGGTGTCCTTGACGCCACCAGTTCTGAACAGACCCTGGGTGTTTCCTTTCAGATTGCAGACATGTAGACAAGGCCTTATGATTGTCTCTAGTTGATGTGGCCAGTTGGACTCAAAGTTGTTTAGAGACTTCACTAGTGCTGTTGGCATTAAAATTCAGGACGGATTACTTCCCAATTGGGCATCTGCTCAGCCACTTCCGGTCTGGACAATTTTTTAATTTTGTTATGGTTTGTTTATTGCAGATGTCCACCAGACGGCACTCTTTCGCGGATGATTTTGTTCTCTTAGGTGTTCCTGATTCCATGCATCTGTAAAATCAACAAACTATAGTTCTTTGGTGTGAATTTGGACATTGGTTTGAGACGCTTTCCTACAGAAATTGTAAAAGCTGTTTATACCACCCCCTCAGGAGGTTGCAATCAGCTTCTTGAGAAGTTTTTTTTGTTTGACCCTAGCTAGAGGGAGGTCAGGGGGAGATGAGGTGACTTTTGAAAGTGACACGCTTCATGGTCTGATCCATTTTACCAACCTCATACACAAATACTATTCACATAGTTCTCCAATGCAGAAATCCAAATTTCTTTTTTCAAAACTTAACAACTCCAAGGCTAATATAGTATCATAGTACTGTATATACCCTACACACGTAATAATGTACCTGCCTGCCTGTCCTGGAAGAAATCGCACCTGTATCTCTAATATAACGGGTGTTCAAAAGCAGAGACTGTTAATCTGAGAGATGACAACATTAATTGGCTAAACTTCTGCTCTAATTTCCCTACCTCCAACATCAGTCTATTTAAATTTACTCAGCTCATCACAACTCCACCAAGGGTACAGCAAGAGTAACAGGTAAAGGCTCCATCCTAAAACTGGGTATTGTTGGGTCACTGACCTGGGCAAGACGTAGTTTCGTGTAGTAGTAGGTACTTTGCCAACGTACACACTCACAACAACCATCTTCCCGCCTTTACTCCTAGAACTTTTCCCAATGTACAAAAGACGGATCACTAAAAACAAATACGGAATCTGGCCAACCTCAAACCAGTCATTTATCAATATAAATTATATATTTATCAATATATTAAAAAACCTAACCACAGTCATTTATCAATATAAGTTATATATATTTATCAGTATATTAAAAAACCTAAACTGGAACATACTCAAAACTCTACTACTAGATGAGGCATTAAATTATTTTAATACAACATTCATACAGACTCCTAACAGTCCCAAACCTCTTCAGATAAAAAGAATGAAAATCATCATCCATGCTCCATTTGATGGTTTGTATTTATTTATTTATGTATTTGTTATTTAATCAAACTCAGCTGACTAGGAACTAAGGCTAGCCTCTCCTTGGTTTCTGAGGAACATGTTTTGTAGCACTGCATCTGGGTCTTTGGGGTTTAGGTGCAGGGTTACATTTAAGTGCCTCATAGTATGGCAGTCCATGTGTTTGCTTTTGGTTATTAAGTGGCGATGGGTGCATCATGTAGCCTACTGACAACCTTATAAAATATTAGGAGTGCTTTTATGTGAAGAACTTTTGCCTCCTGTGACATTGTTGTAAATACTTCTCTCACGTACTACATGTCAGTTTGAGAATTTACTGGTTGGTTCACGGTAAACATGAGGCAATTTCTGTATTAGCCTCTAGGATGCCCATATCCATCCAAGCTGGTGCACATGATGTATGCGGAATCTGCATATCCATGGCAACAGACCTTTTTTTTTTTTTTTTTGTTATTAGGTTAGTTGGAGACATATTTTTGTTTCAAGTTTGCTGGAGTGTACTCATTTTTTAACTGTAAACAAAAAATAAACGTTTCGCCTAAAGGACTGTAATAAACATGATTTTTACTCTGCTTAACACATTTTTTTGTGCCTGATTAACTCTTCATTTTCAGGAGTCATATGAAGTCTGTTTTCTGCCAAAATGCCTTATTACCATGTAACACTTTTGAGAAAACTTACTGTTTGCTACTGTTTTATATTGGAGTTTGGCCAACTCACTTTAGCTCATGGAAATGTTTCTGTCAAGGCTTTTTTTTCTATACTATAAGTTTGAGGGTGTACCTTCCATCAGTTATAACATGAAATGTCAGTGAAATCAAAAGAAATTAATGGTTTTGTTATTTATTTGGTTTTACATTTTATTAACCGTGTTTGTCCCAGCTTTATAGCGCTTTGGCTCTGCTTTTCAGTGGAGACCCAAGGAGAAAATCTCTGCAGTGAGTTTTTTTTTTTAAATGTATTTGCAAACAGTTAAGACACTACCATTTGGAACTAGTCAAACAAACAAAATTTACAATACATCATACAGAAAACTCTTGGGTATAATGTAATAAAACTTACAGAAAACACTTTGATACAATGTCTTGAAAGGAATAAAGCATTCATGTTTGTTTGGTTATATACATTATATGTACAAAAGGCATAGCATGCGGATGAAGTGGTTAAACACAGAGATAGAAGGGTAGAAGTTTATTAGATAGGCATTGAAAGATGATGAAAAAGAGGGAGAAGAAATAGATGGGAAGAAAAAGCAGGGGGAGATATTAGAAGTTTTACTGCATCTTTCTCTCTCTCTCTCTCTGTATATATATATATATCTATATATATATATATATATATATATATATATATATATATATGGGTCTACTCTTGTTTAAAATTGCACTTCTTCAAAGAGAAGATCGAGACCCACTTTAGTGAAAGTGCACTTAACCAAAAGTGCACTTTTGCAAAACTTCCTTTACAGAGCTGTGAGTACAGTGGGGATAAGGAAATATTCCTTTTCCCCACTCTAGTGAGATCTCAGAGTTAGTATATATAAGTAGCTGGGGTGTGGAGGGTGCAGGGGGTTCCCCCCCCCCCGCTAAAATGTGTATTTGTTTACTGGACTGGACCCTTGCTACTTACATATACTAAGTGTGAGATGGCAGCCTGAAATTGGTAAAGTGAGTTTCGCGAAAGTCCACTTCGCTAAAGTGGGTCTCAGTCTTCTCTTGTTCAAGAAGTGTAATTTTTGAATAAGAGAAGTAGACCCATCTCTCTCTCTTCTCTTTCTCTCTTTATATATATATATAGTTATATATATATATATATATATATATATATATATATGTGTGTATATATATATATATATATATATATATATATACATATACAGGCATATACATATACATCATATATCACACACATACACACACACACACACACGTCACACATCGCAAGTAGTGTGTCATCTTATCTATATATAGATGTGTGTGTCTCCCTATATATAGATGTGTATGGGTGTGCCTCTCTCTCTCTATTTTTATATATATATATATATATATATATATATACATGTGTTTGTACAATAGTGTCCCTCTATATATATAGATGTGTGGCCATGTGTGTCTCCTATATATACATAGATATAGTGTGTCTCTATATATATAGATATGTGTGTACAGTGTCTCTCACCACCCTTATAGACACACATCATATGGGTCTACTTCATTTATATATGGGTCTACCATTTGATCGACAGATTCATTTGATCGAAAAACCCCGTTATTCAAAGGCAAAATAACAGGAAGTTGTCCCCTCCCCAATGTTGTGCTCGAATTCCTGGGTTGGTGCTTATATAGTTGGGAGAAGCCAGCAAAGCCCCCACCTATTTTCTATTTAAAATGTGTAATTTTGTTTTATTTTCTTTTTTTAAGTTGAAGCTAACCCCACACCCCCTAACTATATATACCAACTCCAGGAATTACACGACACTGGGGAGAGTTCGTCAGTTTATGACTTGAATACTGGTTTCGATCAAATGAAATTTAGGTCATATGGGTTTCTTGATGATAATTCTGTCGATAAAATGAAGTAGACCCATATATATGTATATAAATATATATATATAATAAATGCCATATATATATATAATATGTAAGTTTATTTATTACATATATATATATATATATATATGTATATATATATATATATATATATATATATATATATATATATATATATATATATATATATATATATATATATATATATATATATATATATATATATATATATATATACATGGATATTATTAACACATGTATGTGTATTGGCTGTGTACATATGTGTGTGTATGTGTGTGTATAGCATGTGTGTGTGTGTGTGTGAATGATGACTAATTCATTGTTGGATTTTGGCCTTGGAAGCTCAAGTGAATGGTCCTGTTTGTGATCTTGCTGGTATATTTATTTTGAAGTAAATCAAAGACACCTCACCTTTCATCCCTGTGTCTGTAACTTCCTTCAATTGCCCAACAAATATTGCACCCCCTTAGAATGACACAGAGACTACGCCAGTTATTAAAGTCAGTCATCTCCTGTGTTACGCATTGTGGCATTTTCCTTGGAAAGGTAAAATTCTGCTCTAGCTAGGTTCATACCAGCCTGGGGCACATATATCAAGAGCTCCACATTGTCTCTTTTCATATAGTATTGGGATGTACATTTCAGCTCCTTTATACCCACATGGACTATGACTGAGTCATGCTAGTACTTGTACCAATGACCTGAGTGCATGCATAGCGTTGCATCCTAGCCCCTGATAAGCAACAGACCATATTTCGTCATCTCCCCGTGCATGTCAGTTTGTCTCACAATGGAGTCTCAATGCAGTGGCCTTAGGTCAGCTGATGCCCTAGGCACAATACCCAGGTGCCCCACCATACTGTCTACTTACACCATATAAATACCGGAAAAATAGCCCTGCTAACGGCACTGGACCGGCTAGTGCCTATGCCTAGGCTATGCTCCAATGGCTAGAATTTTGGATTCTGTGGTGGCTTGCCTTATGGGCTTAGAAATCAAGGCTCAATGACTTGTCTAATATGTGTTGATGCTGGTGTTTTAGAAAAATATGTTTAGGATTGCTGAGGGAGTTTGTTATGTGTTCTTAATCTAGGAGGTTTTTGGTGTTTAGGTAAGTTACATTTAAGTGCCTCAGAATATGTGAGTCCATGTGTTTGCTTTGAATTGCGTGAGATGGGTGCAGCGTGTGTACTACTGATAACTGTACTGACATTAGAAGTGCTTTTATGTGAGGGCTTTGCCTCTAGTGGCATTGTGTAAATACAGCTTTCATATACTATATCAGTTTGTTTGAGAATTTACTAGTTGTCAGAAAATATGTGACAATTACTACATTGTCTCAGGATTCCCTTATCCACCAAGCTGGTAGTGGAGATATTGGGAAAGGCCATATCCATGGCTACTGACCCCTGACCCTTTTTATTGATTAAGCAGTTGCAGACGTATTTGTTTTGTTCAGTGTACTCACTTGTAATTGGAAGCATTCTTTTGCAAAAGACTGTAATAAACATTCTTTTTGTTCTGTAAGAAGCTGGAACCTGAAATAGTACCCCACTCCTCTAATGTGGTAAATAGTTGCATATGTGTTAGCACTATCTGTGTGTATATATATATATATATATATATATATATATATATATATATATATATATAATAATATGTGTGTGTGTGTGTGTATGTCTTTTAACTTATACCTTGGAATTATGGACAAATAAAAAATAATTGGGGAAAAGCTTCCATGTTAGTTATTCATACTGCTACTATTAGCTTAAAATAATTTCTTAATTTAGAAGGGATGGAACAAAAGTTTGAGAATGAATTAGATGTGATCCTCCAAATTCAGGAGAGCTTAGAGGTGCTTGTGTGCATGTGTGTTAGACCATTATGGCTTATGTCCAAAAACTGATTACGTTTTGGTTTCATTAAATTAAATAAATACATGTACATCACCACACATAAATGAAATATTTAGTAGCAAGGCTTCGATAACAAGATGGAGAAGGGTTACAAACTGTATTCAGTACCTTCACAGTAACCCAGCTGTGAATCTCCTTACCCCCAACTGGCTGTGCTTTTTGTGTTGTAACTAGTGGTGATGGTAGATAAAGACTAAAATGATGTTCTAATAGCTTGTGTTTGTGCTGTTCAGGGACCAATTTGCACACATTTAAAGATCATCACTTGTACTGTGGTGGTGGTGCTGCAGTAGCGTTGTCGCCTCACAGTAAGACGTTGTCCTGTTCGATTCACAGCTAAAGCGTCTTCTGTGTGGAGACATGTGTGAATGGGTGTACCTTCGTTGAAGGTTGTACGTCAGGGCTGGCAACTCGGTACGTAAAAATCTGCTGTCAATCATTAGTGGACCGGAGTTCTGCTGTGGCGACCCCTAACCAGGAAAAGCTGAAAGATACAACAACTTGTGATTGCTCTTATCTCACATTTAATGAGATTGCTTGCTAAAGCTCAGGCCTATGCTTAGATAAATTTGGATTTCAATATGTGAGTAAATGATTCATAGGTTCATACTAGGCTATCTGCCCTAGGGCATTTATAAGCCTAGCCAGAATGTGTTTGGCTTTGCCACCCATTTTAAATTTATTTTGCTATGCCCTTTTTCGAGGTTAGTATACTGTGCCTCTGTCTAACAGTGACACAGAAGTGATGCCCGAGGTAAACCTACGATCTCCCATCCACTCATCAAGATTCCTCTTGAAGAGAGTCAATGAGGGACTCTGCCTAACCTGGACTGAGATTTTATTCCAGAGTGAAGGGAGCCTCTGGGTTATGAATCTGTCCCTCCAGCATGTCCTATTTACTTCAGTGCTGAGGTTCAAGTCTCTCGAGTGCGTAGCTCAATGGAATTTGGATTTTCTGAGATGCAGCATGTCCATTAATTCCGGGTTGGACATGGCTTTATACGTCAGGCACAGATCGCCTCTAACAGGCGGTATGCCACTGAGTAGAGCTGGAGTTTCTTTAACCGGGCAGCATATGGCATCTGTTTGAGCCCTTTGATCCTCTTGGTGAGGTACTTTTGGGGTCTTTCCAGTTGCTGCAGGTGTCTGGTAAGGTACATCCCAAAAGGGGCATTGTACTCAATTATGGGCCTGATGAGGGATGAGTAAAGAGGCACGATTACCTCCCCGGATCTAGATGTGAATCCCTTCATGATTAGGTGGGCTATATAAAATGTTTTTCTAACCACTTTGGCTACGTGGTTGTCAAATGAGAGATTGCTATCAACTTGGGTCCCCAGGTCCCTAATTACTTCTTCTGTACTTAATGGATTACCACCTATGTGGCAATTTGTGGCACTTTGTTTTGCCAAAGGGGATGACTATACACTTTTTGGCATTTAGCTTGAGGCCATGGCTCTGGCACCAGTTGTCTGTTTCTATGAGGCCCTTTTGGAGGATGCTTGTGTCGGCTGGAGAGTCGATTATGGCGCCCAGTTTGCAGTCATCTGCGAACTTGGTCAGCCACAGTCCTTCTGTGTTGGCCTGTACCTCAGAGAAATATATACCGAACAAGAGAGGTCCCAGGACTGAGCCTTGTGGGACACCACTTGTAACTGGTTTGGAGTCTGACATGGCTCCAGCAATTCTAACCATGTGAGTTCTGTCCTTGAGCCAGTTTGCATTCCATTTAGTGACATAGGGGTTTATATTTAAGCTGGTGAGCTTATCTGTAATGCCCGAGTGGGGTATTGTATCGAAGGCTTTTGCGAGGTCCAGGTAGGCTGTGTGGACCACCTTCCCCTCGTCAAATGCCTTGGTGACTGTTTCAAAGAAATCAACCAGGTTTAAGAGGGAGGATCTACCCTTAACAAAGCTGAACTGAGTAGGATCCAGTGTCTGTAGGTCCCCAATATATTTATTTATGAGGTCCATGATGATCCTTTCCATAGCTTTGCAGACCAAACTAGTCAGGCTTATGGGACGATAGTTTCCAGGATCCGTTAAGGCACCACCTTTATGGAGAGGGACCACTGTTGCTGTACGCCACTCTTTGGGCACATATCCTGTAGTAAGGCTGAGATTGAACAGTAGTTTTATGTTTGGGTTTAGCTCTTCTTGGAGTTCATGTAGGGAGCCGGGACACCGTCTGGTCCCATTGATGCTGTGTTTTTTGCTTTGGAGAGGGCGGCTCTTACGTGAGCATCTGAGATGTCAGGGGGGCAGCACTCTGCTGGGATAGATACTTGTCCTTTTGGTGGGGATGGGGGAGGGTTTGCGCTGAACCTGTCAGCTAGGATGTTGGCAATGTCTGTGGGTTTGGTGTATTTTTTGTCATTTTGGATTAATTCTGAGCATATCTGGGAATTACCACCCAGGTTCCTAACATAACTAAAGAAAGCCTTGTGATTATCCTTAGTGTCCTGTGCAATTTTCTCTCGAAGCTGGCCTTAGACAATTTTATGAGTGCCCGTAGTTTTTTGCTAATACTGATCAGAGATGCCTTCCCTTTTTGGGATTTTGCTCTATCATTTAGTAGCTTCCTCCTTCTATTGTATAGTTTGTTTATGGCTGGGGTCCACCAGACAGGACGCCTGCCTTTGGAGGACTGGGTCTTGGTTTTATTTGGGATCGCATGATCCATGCATTCCTGAAGGTGTTCATAGAATGCATTTATAAAGGATTCTGCAGTCTGGGCCATATTTTCCACAGGCCCGGGGGCTTTGAAGGATTCCACCTCGGTTTTGAGGAGTGTGAAATTTGCTTTAGAGAAGTTTTTTACTGTGATTTTCTGGGCAGGGGGTGGGGTCGGGATGTGAATATCCAGTGAGATTAGTTTATGGTCTGATCTTACCAGTGAGGGATACACTTCTGGTCTGGAACATAGAGTCCCCATGTTGGTGATGATCAGGTCCAGTGTGTTTTCCCCTCTTGTGGGAGTGGTAACAAGTTGTTCCATAGCATTTGAGTTTATAAATTCTAGGAACCTTTGGGCTAGGGTGTTGGAGCTGGAGTAATGCTCCCAGTCTATGTTTGATAGTTGAAGTCGCCCAATATAATGGTGTTTGGAGAGACCTTCATATTTTCCAGTATTCTCAGGAAGGCTGAGTGGGGTTCCTGGGTTTGGGAGGGTGGTCTGTAGCAGGCTATAAACTGGAAGGCAGTTTTACCCACTGTTAGTTGCACATGGATAGTCTCTGATGCTTCGTGCTTTGCCACCAACCTGGAGGTGTGGGTATCTTTGATGAATATCGATACTCCCCCTCCTTTTGTGGTTCGGTCCAAGTTTTGGCGCCGAAAAGCATGGTATAAGGTATAACCTGGTAGTGCTGGGGTGCTCTCTGGAGCTCTGAACCAGGTTTCTGCTACTGCACAGATATCGATGTTCTCCATGCTAAGGAGAGTTTTGAGTGCATGCATCTTGAGGTTTAGACTTCTGGCGTTGAGTAGCATTACTCTTAGTTTCTTATCCCTTGTGATACCTATGGAGGTGGGTTTGACTTAAATTGGTTGAGAGAATCCATTATGAACTACAGCTGACCTAAGTAATGCATTTTTATTATGTATTTATTTTTTTATGTTAATCAGGCAGTACATAACTCCTATTAGTAGTTTTCCCTGCTGGTAGATATAATAAGGTCTGAAAAATAAAACTTTGATTAAGGTGTATCTTTTCTAAAGAGAAGCTCATTGTTAATCAGTTTCAAACCTTTTCCTACATTACACTGTAACAGATTTAGGTATTATATGTGGATTCCAACATGTTTTTG
>NW_025051278.1:0-12548 GCF_019279795.1 Protopterus annectens | reverse complement strand
TAATCCCGCCCAAATTTGATAAATCTATGTTTCCACATTTTAGTATAAAATTTGCTCTAATGTCCTCCCATCACATTAGCTAGCTTCTTTTTATGCTTATTTTGCTTTTACAATCGCTAAACAACAAAAACATGGTTTACAGAGTGTAAAATAACAGCTGCTGCTATCTCACTTCTACTTTTGTGCAGGCATACGGTACAAATATGACTCTGCCCTTGTCCACAGTTTCATAGTTTAGTACTAGGCTATATGCCCTGGGGCATTTGTAAGCCTAGCCATAGTGATGTGGCTTTCGCCACCCCATGAAATGGTACAAAAATGCACAGAATAGATTTAGAATACTGTGCCTCTGTCTAGTAGTGACACATTGAAAGTCCCCTTATATAATAGAATTATTTTACTGTGCCCCTGTCTAGTAGTGACACAGATGTGACCCCTGGGGTAAACTTACAATCTCCCATCCACTCAACAAGATTTCTCTTGAAGAGAGTCAGTGAGGGGCTCTGCCTAACATGAACTGGGATCTTGTTCCAGACCATGGGAAGCCTCTGGGTTATGAATCTATCCCTCCAGCATGTCCTATTCATACTTGTGCCAAGGTTTAAGTCTTTAGCTCTCGTGGTTCTGATGGATTTGGATTTTTTTGAGGTGGAGCATGTCCATCACTTCTTGACTGGACATGGCCTTGTACGTCAGGCAGAGATCACCTCTGAGCAGGCGGTATGCTACTGAATAGAGCTGGAGTTTCTTTAGTCTGGCAGAATAAAACATATGTTGGAGACCCTTGATCCTCTTGGTGAGGTACTTTTGTGGTCTCTCCAGCTGTTGCAAATGCCAGGTGAGGTACACACCAAATGGGGCATTGTACTCAATCATGGGTCTGATGAGGGAGGAGTATAGGGGTACAATGACATCCTTGGATCTGGATGTGAATCCCTTCATGATATAAGGTGTGCAAGGTAGAATGTTTTTCTAACCACTTTGGCAACGTGGGTGTCAAATGAGAGGTCGCTGTCGACTTGGGTCCCTAGGTCTCCGATTACTTTTTCCATACTCAGTGGGTTGCTATGTGATAATTTGTGGGTACTTTGTTTTTCCCAAAGGGGATGACTATACATTTTTTGGCATTTAGTTTAAGGCCATGACTCCGGCACCAGTTGTCCGTTTCTGTGAGGCCTTTTTGTAGGATGTATGTGTCCGCTGGTGTGTCGACTATGGCGCCTAGTTTGCAGTCATCTGCAAACTTTGCCAGCCACAACCCTCCCATGTTTGCTTTAACATCAGAGGAATAAATGCCGAACAAGAGGTGTCCCAGGACACCACTTGTGACTGGCTTTGAGTCTGACATTGCTCCAGCGATTTTAACTTTATGGGTTCTGTCCTTTAGCCAGTTTGCAACCCATCTAGTGACATAAGGGTTTACATTTAAGCTGTTGAGCTTATCTATGATGCCTGAGTGGGGTATTGTGTCGAAGGCCTTAGCCAAGTCCAGGTAGGCTGTATGGACTGCTTTGCCCTCATCAATGGCTCTAGTGACTGTTTTGAAAAAGTCAACCAGGTTCAAAAGGCAGGATCTGCCCTTTACAAAGCTGAACTGGGTGTGGTCAAGTGTCTGTAGGTCCCCAATGGCTCTGTTTATGAGTTCCATAATGATTCTTTCCATAGCTTTGCAGACCAGGCTGGTTAAGCTTATGGGGCGGTAGTTCCCAGGGTCTGTAGAGGTACCCCCTTTGTGGAGTGGGACCACTGTTGCTGTACGCCAGTGTTCAGGTACATAACCTGTAGTAAGGCTAAGGTTAAATAGCATTTTTATGTGCGGGTTTAGCTCCTCTTGGAGTTCACGTAGCACGCAACCCGGGATGCCGTCAGGTCCCATTGGTGCTGTGTTTTTAAGCTTTGCTGAGGGCAGCTCTCACCTGGACATCTGAGATGACAGGGAGATTACATTCAGCTGGGATAAGTATTTCTTCTTTTGGGGTGAGGAGGGAGAAATTTGCACTGAACTTGTCAGCCAGAATGTTGGCAATATCTGTGGGTTCAGTGTATTTTTTGTTGTTGTGAACTAACTCTGAGCATATCTGAGGGTTTCCGCCCAGGTTTCTAACATAGCTGAAGAAGGCTTTGTGGTTATCTTTAGTGTCCTTAGCGATTTTTCTCTCAAAGTTGGCCTTGGATGTTTTTATGAGAGAACGTAGCTTTCTGCTAGTGTTGATCAGAGATCTTCAGGGAAGACCCTTTATGGGATTTTATGCTGTCGTGCAGTAGCTTCCTTCTTTTGTTATACAATTTGTTAATGGCTGAGGTCCACCAGACAGGACGCTTGCCTTTGGTGGAGAGGGACTTGGATTTATTTGGGATTGCATGATCCATGCATTCTTGGAGATGTCTATAGAAAGCATTTGTGAAGGATTCAGCATTGTGGGATGTGGTATCCACTGGCCCAGTGGGCTTAAAGGATACCATCTCAGTCTTAAGAAGAGTGAAGTCTGCTTTTGAAGTTTTTCACTGTGGTCTTTTGTGCTGGGGGTGGAGGTGGGATATGTATATCCAGGGTGATTAGTTTGTGGTCAGATCTCACTAGTGAGAGGTATACCTCCGGTGTGGAGCATTTTGTCCCCATGTTTGTGATGATCAGGTCTAGTATATTATCTCCCCTAGTGGGAGAGGTGACTAATTGTTCCAGTGCATTTGAATTTATGAATTCCAGGAACCTATGGGCTAGGGTGTTAGGGCTAGAATAATGTACCCAATCTATGTTAGGGTAGTTGAAGTCTCTCAGTATGATGGTATTTTGTGATACATTCATATCCTCCAATGTCTTCAGGAAGGCTGAGTAGAGTTCCTGAGATTGGGAGGGTGGTCTGTAACATCCTACCAGTTGTATAGCAGTTTTGCCTATGGTTAGTTGCACCTGTATTGTCTCCGATGCTTCATGTGTTGCTACTAACCTGGAGGTGTGGGTGTCCTTGATGAATATGGACACCCCCCCTCCCTTTGTGGTTCGGCCAGGGTTTTGGGGCCGAAAGGCATGATAAGAGGTATAGCCTGGTAGCGCTGGGGTGCTCTCAGGAGCCTTGAACCAGGTTTCAGTTACTGCACAGACGTCGATGTTCTCCATACTGAGGAGTGCATCGAGTGCCTGCATCTTGAGATTTAGACTTCTGGCGTTGAGCAGCATTACCCTTAGTTTTTTTTCCATTTTTGTTTTCTAAGGAGGTGGGTTTGTCTTTTGAGCCTTGCCTAAAAAAGGCACTATGGGGGTGGCAAGAGCCTTAGCCAACATCCGGAAGCCCAGTGGTGACAGGTGTAAGCCGTCCCTTGCGAAGCAGCGTGGCTTGTCCAACATGTCATCCCAGGCAGACAGACATTGGATCCCCTTAGAATGACACCAGCACTTGAGCCAGTTATTAAAGCTGATCATCTTGTCTTTGTATTGTGGCATCATTCTTGGTGAGGGCAAGATGCTGCTCAGGGTCAGGGTCATACCAGCCTGGGCTACATAATCAGAGAGTTCCTCTATGTCTCTTTTCATGTAGTCCAGGGAGGTACGTCTCAGGTCATTCACACCAGCATGGACAATGACAGAGTCATATTTGTACTTGCTTTGGAGTGACCAGAGTGCGTGTGTTATGTGGCGGATCCTAGTTCCCGATAGGCAGCTCACAGTCACCCTCTCCTTGTTCAGCCTGGTAAGTGGGACATCAGTGTGTCTGACTATAGAGTCACCTATTACTAGTGTATCAGGCATGGTGTTTGGCCTTAAGGGCTGTGATTTATTGACACACTGATTTATTGAAGTATGTGTTGCATGTGTTTTATTTTGAGGTGGTGGATTTTTGGATGTCTGCTTTGGGAGCCTCTGTTGTTTTGGTAAGATTTTTATTAGAGCCTCCAAGTATTTCTTTGTGTTTTTATGTGTTTGGTTTGGAGTTGTGGTAGGTGTATGTGGGACTGGGTTTGTTGTGTGTGTGGTTACCATCTCCTCCTGTCTGGTCATGCCAGCCCTGAGTTGAGAGAGTTCAGCCTCCAGTTTGGCTATATAGTTGCATCTCTCACATGTATTTGTGTTTGTTGGGAGGAGGAGAGGGTTGTCTGTGCACATGAGACAATTGTAGCATTGTCTCAAGATACCCAGATTAACCAGCTGAACTGGAGAGGACGCCAGTAATCTACCACTCGACATGCTAGAACAGTATAAGGGAGTGCTGTGCCTTTAAGGGAAGTGGATATTCACAGGGGTGGTAGGTGGATGTAGTGCTTACTTAGTATGAGAGTGCTTACTTAGTAGAGAAGTTTTGAGAACAAGTGCTAGGCTTATAATATAGCGAGTAGTCTGATTATATTATAAGAGAAGAGCTTCCTTAAGGGAAAATTTGAAGAGCAGACTTGGCGGAGCCAGAAGAAGTTTAACCGGCGCTGCACTACGCGCACAATCGCGCAAATGCGGATTTTAAACAGGGAACTTCAAAAGAGCTAGAAATGGTTCAAAACAACCAATTACTACAGCTCTTGTGCTGAGGTCACTTCCTACAGGGACAGGTAGGCTGCTCAAGGCTCCCCACTCCCACTGGTGAGCAAAGAAACTTCCTTCTATCCAAGTAAGGTAATGGACAACACAGGCAAGTACAGTTGTGTACACCTACCATAAATGTAGATGTTAGAGTGTCTTCACTGTTGCAGTCATGACTGTAGGGTTCTCCCCTGCCGGCAGGCAGCCCTCGGTCGGCCAGAATCCCAAAGTCTGGGTCCGGCGTCGGCTGTTCAACCATGCTCCCTGACGTCAGAGTGCCAGGAGTATAAAGCTGACAGCCGATGCCATCTTCTCCAGTTTTTCTTGCCCCAGATGTCAGGAGTCCCAAAATGAAAAAGGACCCCATAACCCTTGCAAATACACCTCAGAAGAATGGTGAAAATAGGAAATACACAAAAGTAAAAATAAGAGGGGACAGGAGGGAGGGAAACCCAGACTGCAACAGTGAAGACACTCGAACATCTACATTTATGGTAGGTGTACACAACTGTACTATGTTAATCGTGTTTCACTGTTGCAGTCATGACTTTAGGGTAAAATCCCAAAGCTGAAAGAAAGGGAGGTGGTCATAAAGAAGAAGGGGCGGCTAAAAGGCCCTGCAAGACTGCAGAGGCAAAGCCTGCCCTAGACTTTGAGTATAGAGGTAGATTGTAGTGCTTAGAAAAAGTATGCACTGAACTCAAGTTGCAGCTTCCAAAATGTCTTTGGTAGGAACTCCCCTGAGGAAGGCCGCAGAAGTGGCAGCAGCTCTGGTGGAATGAGTCCATATGCTCCTTGGGATATGCTTTCCATGGTGTGAATAACAAAATCTGATTCCATTAGCAATCCATTTAGAAATGGTCTGTTTTGAAATGGTTTTACCTTGGGAACTTGAAGCATAAGAAACAAACAATTGTTCTGATTTTCTGATGTCCTTGGTTCTGTTCAGGTAAAAACGTAGTTGTCTGTGTACATCCAAGGAATGTAAGATCCTTTCCCCTTTATTTTGAGGAGTGGGGAAAAAGGTTGGCAAGTGGATAGTTTGATTTAAAGCCACTTTGGAAACCACCTTAGGCATGAAGCTAGGATTAGTCCTCAAAGATACCCTGTCTTGATGAAAAATAATATAAGGTTCCACAGCCATAAGAGCTTGTAACTCTGAAACTCTCCTGGCAGAGGTTAGTGCTAACAGGATAGCTGTCTTCCAAGATAAAAACTTGATATCAGAAGCGGCAGGCTCAAAAGGAGGCAAGGTTAGTTTTTCCAAAACATAGTTGAGATCCCAAGCAGGAATGGGAGGAGATCTAGGAGGTCTTAAGTTCTTGGCCCCTCTGAGGAACTGTCTCATGAGCTGGTGGGAAAAGATGGGAGGGTCTGTATTATAATGAGCAGAAATAGCAGAGGCATGTATCTTAATGGAAGAGAAAGAGAGACCCTTATGTAAGAGATCTGTCAAGTAAAGTAAAATTAAAGTAATGTTAGGAAGAAGAGGATCAGAATCCTGAGCCTGCATCCAGGAACAAAATCTTTTCCATTTTCCTGCATAAGATTTTCTAGTGCTAGGACGTCTGGCTTCTAAAATGACATCCATAACCTGCTTGGGTAGGAAAGAAGAAATCAAAGGCCCTGGATTAACCAGGCCGCCAGGCTGAGAGTTCTAACATGAGAGTGTAGAACCTGACTCTGATGTTGAGACAGAAGGTTCGGAGACTGAGGTAAAACCCAAGGGGGCTCCAGGCATAGGTTTTTTAGAGTTGGATACCAAAACTGCCGAGGCCAATTTGGAGCCAGCAAGATTATCATCTTGGGCTTGTCCTGTTTTATCTTCAATAAAACTCGTGGAAGAAGAGGAAGAGGTGGAAAGGCATATCCCGAGAGGTTCCTCCAACTGAATGACAGGGCATCCACTTTCCAAGCTTCTCTGTGGAAAGTCCTGGTGCAAAAATTATGTAGCTGATGATTTAGATGGGATGCAAAGAGGTCTATGTAAGGACATCCCCATACTGCTGTTATCATCCTGAATATTTTGGTGTCCAGCATCCACTGTATGGATCCGAAGGTGTCTGCTCAAACTGTCTGCCAGAAGATTTGTTTCCTGGTAGAAACTGAGCTTGAAGATCCAGATTGCAAGCTAGAGCTGTGTTCCATAAATCCATGGCTAGTCTGCAAAGGGGTAGGAATGAGATTCCCCTTGCTTGTTTATGTACCACATAACTGTGGTGTTCTCCGTCCGTATTAGTAGTTGTCCTGGTTGTATGAGATTCCTGAAGGCCAATAGAGCTTTCTGAACTGATAACATTTCCTTTAAGTTGATATGCAGGTGCTTCTGATCCTTTGTCCAAAGGCCCTGCAGACAATTGCCCTGAAAATGGGCTCCCCAAGCATAATCTGAGGCATCCGTGGTTAGAATCTGAGTGGCAGGAGGCAGACGGAAGGGTTTCCCTTTTAGAGCACATGCCCTGGACCACCAAAGAAATTCCTTTTGAAGGCAAGGAAGGACGGGGATCAGTATGTCCAAACTGTGGCAATGCAGAGACCATACACTTTTTAGGTACCACTGTATTTTCCTCATGTGTAGTCTTGCATATGGTACGAGAAGGATGCAGGAGGCCATGTAACCCAAAGCCTGCAGGAATTTCCTTGCAGATAGTTGGGTTAGAGTTGCCAAGGTTTTGAAAGTTGAAGCCAGCTGTAATTGTTTTTCGGATGTCAGAAATGCCATCTGGGTTGTAGTGTTTAGAAGTGCACCCAGAAAAGTTATCTGTTGAGATGGTGTCAAATTTGACTTTTTTATGTTTACAGAGAATCCCAGGAACTTGAGGAGGTTCTGTACAAATTCTAGATGCTGGAGTAAGACATCCTTGCTGTCTGCCTGAATTAGACAATCGTCCAGATAAGGGTAAATTTGAATTTCCTTGAGTCTGCAGTAAGCTACTACTGGAGCCAGGCATTTGGTAAAGACCCTGGGTGCAGTAGACAATCCAAAGGGCAGCGCAGAGAATTGAAAGTGCCTCGATCCGGCCTTGAACCTGAGGTATTTTCTGCGATCCTGCCTGATGGGAATGTGTAAATATGCCTACTTTAAATCCAAAGTTACCATCCATACATCTTTGGACAGCATTGGAAGTAGCTGCTGTAGAGTAAGCATCTTGAATTTTGGAATCTCTAGAAAGGTGTTCAAGACCGACAGATCCAGAATGGGTTTCCATGAGTTTTGTTTCCTTGGGACTAGAAAGAGCCTTGAGTAAAACCCTTTTCCCATCTCTGAAAGAGGAACCAGTTCTATGGCATTCATAGCCAAAAGAGCTTCCACCTGGTTTAAGGCCTCCGTCCATTGATGTTTTGGAAGGTCTGGCCATCCGCTTGGCCTTGGCAAGGTATGAAAATGGAATTTGTAACCTCTTAAAATCACATCCAAAACCCATTTGTCTTGGGTTATTTGAGTCCAATTTTGATAAAAAAGAGAGAGTTTTCCTCCGAGAGGGGCTTCCAGGAAAGACGTTCCTGTAGCCCAACAGAGGGAGTCATTGAGTTTGTTTCCTTAGAGATTGTGACCTGTCCTCTCCTCCCCTAGGGGTAGAAGTAGTCCATGTCTTGGTCTATAAGCAGCTTGTGTTTGAGGCCTCCCTCTGGAGCGTCTATATCTACCCCTCTGTGGCCTGTCTGAAGAGGGAAAGGACCAGTTTTTTTGAAGGCCAATTCCTGCTAAATCTAGGAGGCTGTACTTGTAAGAAATCATGGATTTCGCCTTATCCTCCATCTTTTTAATCACCTCTTCAGCTTTAGATCCAAACAAAACATTATGCTGAACAGGAGCATCCAATAATTTAGCCTTTACTTGTTCAGGTAAATTTTGTTCCTTTAGCCATGCATGTCTTCTAATGACTGTGCCAGAGGCCGCAGCCCTACAAGAAGCCTCTAAGGCATCAACTCCACAGTGTAAACCATGCTTCCCAACCTGTTCAGTGGCATGCAATAAGTCATGCAATTCCTTATCATCTGCACAGGCAGAAATGGAAGTAAATTTTTGTTTTAAGACAGACAAGAGAAATTGCTGATATTTAAGCATATGAAACTGACAGTTTAAAGCCCTAATGGACAAAGTAGCAGAAGTGTACACATTTTTTCCCCATCTTTCCAAGGCTCGAGAATCCTTTTCAGTAGGAATGGGATTTTTAGCAGAAGTGGACTTAACTCCCTTAGGACCCTGAGAAATGATTTCAGGGTCAGCAGTAGGGTTCTTGTATAAAAACTGATGGGAATCAGGAACCCTGTAATATCTATCAGGCTTAACAGGAGCAGGAGGAAAAGAGTCAGGGGTTAAGTTAGCCTCCGAAAAGGCATCATCCACAATATCCAAAACAGGAGGAATAGCCAGGGGTCTAATGTTGGGGAAGAAGAAGAAAATCCCTCAGTCTTTTCTTGGATTCCGAATACTCCTGTCCCTCCCAGTGGAAATTCCTCATTTCATGCAAAGTTTCCCAAAAGAAATCCTCAGGAGGAGAAGCTGAAGGAATGGATTCTTCCGCATCAGAATCCTCATAAGGAGGGAAAGAATATTCCTGATCAGAAGAAGAAACTGAGGAAACACAAGCCTGATCAGAGGAATTATAATAAACATCCTGCCTTGGCCTTTTGTCTGGAGGGGGATGAGAACCCCTAATCATAGTAAGTAAATCCCCCGCCATCTTGAGTAACTGTTTCTGTGACTTGGGAGCCGGTTCAGAAGAGGCCTGTGTTGAAGTCTTTGATTTAGAAGGAGTCTTTGCCTTTGTCTTTGGCTTTGCCTTTACTAGAAGCTGAGTAGGCCTGAAAACCCCTTTGGAAGCTGGTACCTGCACAGCGGCTCCAGACCCATCCGAAGGAGCATTGTCCGAAAGTCCTGCAACAGAGATATTTTAAAGGCCTGGTTGGCTCCTCATGAGAGTCCGTTTCGGCCATCGGTTCTGAAACGGCCAACGACAGGGGCTGCAAAAGCGCTTCACTGACGACGGCCGAACCTGAAGCTGGCTCCGTATGTGCGCTATCATCAGATTTGGACCTCGGAGGCCTGTCTTTATCCTTGCGACGTTTGTGAACTCTGGTAGCCGGAACCATATCCGACGACATTTTGTAGTTAAAGCGCCTACCGAAGTAATGAAAGGCAAAATCGTACCTTCGCTTAAATGTACGTTGATTGAATCTAGCACAAAACCGACAACTAGCTACGTCACGGTCAGGGCCTAAGCAAGGAATACAGTAAGAATGAAAATCCTTATGAGGTATTTGCTTCCCACATGAAATACAATTATTAACTTTTTCTGACATCGGAGTGGAGCAAGAAAAAAGTTTCCCCAACGGGGTACTTAGCTTTGAGTGGAGAAGAAAGTCTTCGGACTGAAGTATATAGAAAAATTTGTCAGGAGTCAACCGACCGGCACTTGCGAACTGCTATCACCGCACGGTAAGAAAGACTGGAGAAGATGGCGTCAGCTGTCAGCTTTATATTCCTGGCGCTCTGACGTCAGGGAGCATGGTTGAACAGCCCGGCGCGGACCCAGGCTTTGGGATTCTGGCCGACCGAGGGCTGCCTGCGGCGGGAGAACCCTACAGTCATGACTGCAACAGTGAAACACGATGAACATCTACACCACAGCCCAGAATACAGCAAAGCCTGTAAACTGGTCTAAACTAGTAGAGGAGAGGCGGGAAAACAAGGATTATTTTTTTTGTTTTTTTTTGTATTTAGATAGAAACCCACAGAAAATGCAGAAACAGTAATAAATCAGTTACACAGGCTAGCACACTTTAGTGGGCAGCCTCAACAGTTAAATTAAACAAACATATTTTTGATCAAATTCAACTAAAATGTAAAGTGTGAACGACCGGAGATGTACCTCCCTGGACTACATGAAAAGAGACATGGAAGAGCTCTCCGATCTTGTAGCCCAGGCAGGTATGACCCTAGCCCTGAGTAGCATTCTGCCGTCACCCAGAATGCCGCAGTACAAGGACAAAATGATTGACCTCAACAATTGGCTAAGCTTCTGGTGCCATTCTAAAGGGATCCAGTATCTGTCTGCCTGGGATGACATGGTTGACAGACAATGATGCCACAGAGATGGCCTGCACCTGTCACCCCTGGGATTTGACACTGGCCAAGGTTCTTGACGCCTATAGTGCCTTTTAGGCAAGGTTCAAATGACAAATTCACCACCGTAACAGGAACAGGCAAGCAAAAACTGAGGGTGATGCTACTCAATGCTAGAAGTCTAAATCTCAAAATGCACTCACTCTAGGCACTCCTTAAAATGGACAACATCGATATCTGTGCAGTGACTGAGACCTGGTTCAAGGCTCCAGAGGCACCCATGCACTACCAGGATATAACTCATACCACACTTTTCGCCAAGTAACCTGGACCAGAACACCAAAGTCGGAGGTGTATCTATATTCATTAAGGATATCCACACCTCCAGGCTAGTTGCTCAGCATAATGCAGCCGTGGTTATCCAAGTGCAACTAACTATGGGCAAAACTGCAATCCAAATTGTAGCTTGCTACAGATCACTCACCATGCCCCAGATTCCCTACTCTTTTCTCAATGTACTGGAAAATATTAGGGTTCAACCAAACACCTTAATAATGGGCGATTTCAACTACCCCACTATTAACTGGGAAAACTCCTCATGTACCACACCTCCTTCGCTTCAACGCTGTCTGAATTCAAACTCCAATGCCCTGGATCAACCTATCCACACCCTCACCAGGGGCAACAATATCCTAGGTCTAGTCATTATCAACATGAGTGACCGGTGTTCCACACCTGAAGTCAACGCCTCATTGGTCCGATCTGACCATAAGCTAATTACCCTA
Source organism: Protopterus annectens (assembly GCF_019279795.1). Lineage (NCBI taxonomy): Eukaryota > Metazoa > Chordata > Ceratodontiformes > Protopteridae > Protopterus > Protopterus annectens. The sequence goes on along the minus strand of NW_025051278.1, from coordinate 1,183 downwards.
GATATCCATATCCTGCCCCCACCCCCCATTAAGGAAACCATAGTAAAAAATTTCCCCAAAGCCAACTTCATGCTTCTTAAGACAGAAGTGGTGAACTTCATAACACCCATGCCTATGGACAATACAGTTACGACTACTGAATCCTACACAACTGCACTTTATAAGCACTTACATGAGTGCATGGATCATGCTATCCCAAACAGAACCATGACTCTATACTCCAAAAAAAAGAAGCCAATCTGGTGGTCCCCTACCATAAACAAACTGTACAACAGAAGGAAGAAACTGTTGCAAAAGAGAGTAAAATACCATGAGTGCAGGAGCTCCCTGGTCAGCCTCAGTAAGAAGCTGCGATCCCTGATAAAATCCTCCAAAGCTAGTTACGAAAACAAAATCGCCACTGATTCTAAAGACAACCACAAAGCATTTGATAGCTATGTCAAGAATCTCAATAGCAACACTCAGATATGCTCAGAGTTACAGCACAATGACACTAAATATACAGACCCTACTGATATTGCCAACATCCTGGCAGATGGGTTCAGTGCTAACTTTACCCCCCTCTCACCCCCTAAAGAGCCCATCTCTATACCGGAAGAATGCAAAGTTCCTGTAATCATGGCTGCACAGCTAAAAACCACTCTCCAAAGCCAAGAACACAGCATCCATGCAGGACCAGACAACATCCCAGGCTGCGTGTCTACATGAACTTCTAAGAATGAACTGGCATCCCACCTAAGTGCACCATGTTCAGTCATAGCCTCACCTCAGGCTTTGTGCCTGCTGAATGGCGTACAGCAATGGTTGGTCCCATTCCACGAGGGAGCCACCACAGACCCCTGGAACTACCACCCCATTAGCCTGTACAGTGAGCCTGGTCTGGTAAGGAGCCATGGAACGATTGATCACGTAAACTTATAAACAAAGACACTGGTAATCTCCAAACTCTGACTCCACCCAGTTCGGGTTTGTAAAAGGTAGATAATGTCTCCAAAACCTGATAGACTTTTGAAGCAGTCACCAAAGCCGTAAACAAGGGTAAAGGTTGGTTCACACAGCCTATCTAGATCTTGCCAAGGCTTTCTACACCATCCCCACTCTGGAATTATAGATAAACTCACTAAACTAGTATAAATCCCTATGTCACAAGATAGGTTGCCAACTGGCTCACTGACAGAAACCA
>NW_025051277.1:0-13399 GCF_019279795.1 Protopterus annectens | reverse complement strand
GCATGTAAGGATTCCCAAAAAGAAAAATCCTCAGGAGGGGAAGCAGAGGGAATAGAGTCCTCTGCTTCAGAATTCTCATAAGTAGGTATGGACAAATCCAGGTCATCAGAAGAGTCAGAAAAAACAAGAATCCTGATCAGAAGATTCATAATCAAGTTCAGCTGCTCAGCCATAGGCCTCTTGGGGGGGTTGGCTAGCCCTGATTAGAAAAAACAGCAGCAACAAACAGACTAATGCTCCACAAAAAGAATAAATCCACAAACTTGCAAACTAGTAATGCAAACTTTTTATTCCATAAAGCGTTTTGTCTGGCTGGATAGCTAGACTTCTTCAGATGCAATTAAATATTCAAAACACAGTATATAACATGATCAGTCAGCTGATCCGCCCTACTAATTAGAAAGTACAGTTTTGTACCTACCATAAATGTAGATGTTAGAGTGTACACCGTGCTGCAGTCATCACATTTGGGTTATCCTCTCGTCAGGCGGTCCCGCAGTCGGCCTGAATTCCAAAGTCTTGGTCTGGCATCGGTTGCTGTCACTTCTTCCCTGACGTCAGTGCGTCAGGGGTATATATGATGCATCAGATACCATTTTTTTCAGTTTTTCTTGCCCCAGATGTCAGGTGCCCCCAAAAAGGTGGTCAGTAAATAGTACCAATCTAAAAAGTTTAGCACAAACAAAACATCCCTCCAGCTATAAGCAAATACATCACAAAGGCAGCATCAGGTTTGAAGGTATTGTAAAGTTTTAGTTAGTTAGGTCAGGGGATGGAGGGAGGGTAACCTGGACTGCAGCAGGGTGTACACTCGAACATCTACATTTACGGTAGGTACAAAACTGTACTATGTTCACTGTTACCCTGCTGCAGTCATCACACTTGGGTAGAATCCCAAAGCTAAGGATGGGAGGTGGAGTCAAACAGGGTTAGAGGAGGCTAGAAGACCCTGCAGAACTGCAGTGGCGAAGCCAGCTCTTGTCGTAGAGTAAAGTGGTAGTGTTTGGTGAAGGTGTGTACTGAACTCCAAGTTGCAGCTTCCAAAATATCCTTGGTTGGCACCCCCCTGAGGAAGGCTGTAGATGTAGCTGCTGCCCTAGTAGAGTGGGGCCGTATGGTAGCAGGAACTGGTTTTCCATGATGGGTGTAGCAAAAATGAATGCAATGAATAATCCATTTGGAAATGGTCTGTTTTGATATAGCCTTCCCTTGTGAAGCTGCAGCATAGGATACAAAGAGCTGGTCAGATTTTCTGAAAACCTTAGTTTTATCCAAGTAGTAACGTAGCTGCCTGTGAATGTCCAAGGAGTGCAGGAGTCTCTCCTTTGTTCTGTGGATTTGGAAAGAAGGTGGGTAAGTGGATGGTTTGATTTAGAGCCACACTGGATACCACCCTAGGCATAAAGGAGAGATTAGTTCGTAGAGAAACTGTCTTTATGGAAAATGAGGAAAGGCTCTACTGCCATTAGTGCCTGAAGCTCTGAGACTCTTCTGGCTGAAGTTATTGCTAGCAGCAGGGCAGTCTTCCATGAAATAAAGTTTAGGTCAGCAGAGAAAGCTGGTTCAAAAGGAGGTAGTATAAGTTTTTCCAGAACAAAGTTGAGGTCCAAGGTTGGTGTAGGTGCTCTCCTGGGGGGGCCTAATGTTTTTGGCCCCTCTGAGAAACTGCCTTAGAAGCGGATGTGAAAATAAGGGCGGATCCGTGCTGTAGTGGGCTGAAATAGCGGAGGCGTGGATTTTAATAGATGAAAAAGAAAGTCCTTTGTGCAGCATCTCAGTTAAATACTGTAGAATCTGAGGTATGTGAGGCTGAAGGGTATTTTGGCCTTTAGCTTGGTTCCAGGCACAAAACCTTTTCCATTTGTCCGAGTAGGCCTTCCTGGTACTGAGCCTCCTAGCTTCCAAAATAACACCCATAACTGCTTGAGGAAGAGGAGCTGGCTGGTTGCTTAGGTGATTTGCCATACAGCTAAATTTAAGGTTTTGAGCTGGTTGTTGCTGGTTGCTTAAAAACCTCAGCTTTGGCCAGCTAAGAACTTGCTATATTCAACTGGACGTATAAGAGAATTTAAGTACCTTTATCTGCTCTTTTTTTTTTTTTAAAAAATACAGTATTTAAATTGATTTTAACTGTGTGGAATGAATATTAGCTGAACAGGAAGTTAGTCAGAGTTTGCTGAATTTTGTTATTTGCTAGTAATTACAGGTGTGGGGGTAGTCACATTTTTGATTTCCTGTCCTTGCCTATTTAAGTGGTACAGTGTGAAATATTTTCTGCTTAAAAACCTCAGCTTTGGCCGGCTAAGAACTTGCTATATTCAACTGGACGTATAAGAGAATTTAAGTACCTTTATCTGCTCTTTTTTTCCCAAAAAACAGTATTTAAATTGATTTTAACTGTGTGGAAGGAATATTAACTGAACTGGAAGTTTTCACTCTGCTCTTCAGTTAGTCCCACCAACCCTCCCTGTTTTTGTTTTGGTGTTAATCTTAGTGGCCTTGCAAATGCCCGCCCCTCTTGTAAATTTGTGTTTGGATACTCCTGAGCCCATCTCATTTGTTCACTCAACTGAGCGCAGTGAGATCATATTCTGATTTCAGGCACTCCTACTGTGTACAAAGAGCATCTGGGAAACAGAAAAAAAAAAAATTTAAGCTAGTTTCCTGCCTTTCCTGTTAACTGGTATAGACTATTTGTAGGCTTCTGAGCCCCCAAGCCCTTCTGTGTTGGAGGGAAGCCTTCTAGCTTAGTTTTTTTTCCCCTTATAACTAGCCAGTTTTCTAGTTTCAGCACTCAAATCGGTTTCTTTGATCTCAGCACTTATTCAGGAAAAAAAAAAAAATTTCATCTGCTTTTACTGTACTTGTGTTTCTACCTACTTTTTTTAATTTTGCATCATTTTAAAAGTACTCAATTGTATTTATTACTGCTTGGTGTAACTCATTCTAAGCCTTTTGGTTTAAACACTTGGGCTTCGGACCAGTTTTGCACTGAGAGGGTTTGTGGTCTGCACTGTAGTGGCAAAACAGGTAGTTTACATCCTTCTAGGTTGGGAACTGCTGATTGAGGGCTCAGTGTCTGTTATTCTAAAAGTGTATTAATTCTGGTTTAAGCACTTGGGCTTTCAGGCCATTTATTTTACATTAAGAGGGTTCGTGGTCTGCACTCTTGTGGGAGGAGAGGCTGGACTCTGCCCTTCTGAGCTGGGAATTTCTGGTTGAAGGCTTATAGTGCATGCATATCTGAACTGCTCCTTACTGAAGTTGGTGCGCCTTGTTTGCTGTGGCATAGACTGGATTCGGGCCTGCTGGATCTAGCTTTGTTTGTGTAACTTGAGCACTAATTCAGGCATTCTCTAAAGTATTCAATTGTATTTATTACTGCTTGGTAGTAACTTGATTAAAGTGTAGCTATTAGATTCAGCACTTGGGCTTCAGACCAGTTGTTTTACATTAGGAAGGTTTGTGGCATGCACTGTGGTGGCAGGACAAGTAGCGTTCATCCTTCCAAGTTGGGAACTGCTGATTGAGAGCCCAGTATCTGTTATTCTTAAAGTGTATTAGTTCTGGTTTAAGCACTTGGGCTTCAGGCCAGTTATTTTACATTAAGGTTTGTGGTCTGCACTCTTGTGGGAGAAGAGGCTGGAGACTGCCCTTCTGAGCTGGGAATTTCTGGTTAAAGGTTTATAGTGCCTGAATATTTGAACTGTATCTTACTGAAATTGGTACACCTCATTTGCTGTAGCATAGACTAGATCCAGGCCTGCTGAAACTAGCTTTGTTTATATGCTTGTTTGTTTGCTTGTTATTTCCCTGGAATGCTAATTCCACCTAATGCGCGGCTTCTCAGCGCTTCTGTGGATCACTAGTGATATCTGCATTGCTTACTGTACTTATTTTCCTTGTTTCGCTTGAAAGAAAGTTACTGTTTGTCGTTTTTGCATTTAAGTTACCTGTAACACATTGCACTTAAGTTACCTGGCACTTGCTCACTAAAGCAATTATATAAGTCAGCACTAAAAATTAAAAGCACTACACCCTCACTTCACACTGGCTCTGGTTTTCAATTAAGGAATTCCCAATATTATTCTAGCATGTCCAAAGGTCAGTTGTTAATCTCCTCTCCGGTCCAGCTGGTGAATCTGGGAATCTTGAGGCAATGTTACAACTGCCTCGTACACAGACAACCCTCTCCTCCTCCCAACAAATCCTAACACATGTGAGAGATGCAACCATATAGCCAAACTGGAGGCTAAGCTCTCTCAACTCAGTACTGGCATAACCAGTCAGGAGGAGAAGGAAACCACACTCACTACAATTCCAGTCTCACATAGACCTACCACGAGTCTCACATAGACCTACCACGACAGCAAACCAAACACAATCACACAAAAACATACTCGGAGGCTCTAAATAAAGATCTGCCGAAGCAGCAGAAACCCCCAAAGCAGACACCCAAGCAGCCGCTACCCCAAAACAAAACACGTGCAACACATCTCACAAAGCCAGTGTGCCAAACAGTCACAGCCCTTAAGACTAAACACCACACCTGATACACTTGTAATAGGTGACTATAGTCAGGCACACTGACGTCCCGCTCACCAGGCTGAACAAGGAGAGTGTCACGGTGAGCAGCCTGTCGGGCGCTAGGATCCGCCACATAACACAAGAACTCAGGTCACTCCAAGGCAAGTACAAATATGACTCAGTCATTGTCCATGCTGGTGTGAATGACCTGAGACGTACTACATGAAGAGAGACATAAAGGAGCTCTCTGAGCATGTAGCCCAGGCCGCTATGACCCTGACCTTGAGTAGCATCTTACCCTCACCAAGAATGATGCCACAATATGAAGACAAGATGATCAATTTCAACAATTGGCTTAAGTACTGGTGTCATTCAAAGGGGATCCAATGCCTGTCAGCTTGGGATGATATGCTCGATAAGCCACGATGCTTTGCCAGGGACGGCTTGCACCTGTCACCCCTGGGCTTGCGGATGTTGGCAAAGGCTCTTGCTACCCCCATAGTGCCTTTTTTAGGCAAGGCTCAAAAGACAAACCCACCTCCATAGGTATCACAAGGGATAAGAAACTAAGAGTAATGCTACTCAACGCCAGAAGTCTAAACCTCAAGATCATGCACTCAAAACTCTCCTTAGCATGGAGAACATAGATATCTGTGCAGTAATAGAAACCTGGTTCAGGGCTACCGAGAGCACCCCAGCACTAACAGGTTATACCTCATACCATGCTTTTCGGCCCCAAAACTTGGACCGAACCACAAAAGGAGGGGGAGTATCGATATTCAAAGATACCCACACCTCCAGGTTGGTGGCAAAGCACGAAGCATCAGAGACTATCCATGTGCAACTAACAGTGGGTAAAACTGCCTTCCAGTTTATAGCCTGCTACAGACCACCCTCCCAAACCCAGGAACCCCACTCGGCCTTCCTGAGAACACTGGAAAATATGAAGGTCTCTCCAAACACCATTATATTGGGCGACTTCAACTACCCAAACAGACTGGGAGCATTACTCTAGCTCCAACACCCTAACCCAAAGGTTCCTAGAATTTATAAACTAAAATGCTATGGAACAACTTGTTACCACTCCCCCAAGAGGGGAAAACATACTGGACCTGATCACCAACATGGGGACTCTATGCTCCAGACCAGAAGTGTATCCCTCACTGATACGATCAGACCATAAACTAATCTCACTGGATATTCACATCCCGACCCCGCCCCCTGCCCAGAAAACCAGTGTGAAAAACTTCTCTAAAGCAAATTTCACACTCCTCAAAACTGAGGTGGAATCCTTCAAAGCCCCCGGGCCTGTGGAAAATACGACCCAGACTGCAGAATCCTTTATAAACGCATTCTATGAACACCTTCAGGAATGCATGGATCATGCGATCCCAAATAAAACCAAGACCCAATCCTCCAAAGGCAGACGTCCTGTCTGGTGGACCCCAGCCATAAACAAACTATACAATAGAAGGAGGAAGCTACTAAATGATAGAGCAAAATCCCAAAAAGGGAAGGCATCACTGATCAGTATTAGCAAAAAACTACGGGCACACAAAATTGTCTAAGGCCAGCTTCGAGAGAAAAATTGCACAGGACACTAAGGATAATCACAAGGCTTTCTTTAGTTACGTTAGGAACCTGGGTGGGAATTCCCAGATATGCTCAGAATTAGTCCAAAATGACAAAAAATACACCAAACCCACAGACCTTGCCAACATCCTAGCTGACAGGTTCAGCGCAAACTTCTCCCCACCAAAATGGCAAATATCTATCCCAGCAGAGTGCTGCCCCCCTGACATCTCGGATGCTCAGGTAAGAGCCGCCCTCTCCAAAGCAAAAAACACAGCATCAATGGGACCAGATGGTGTCCCGGGCTGCGTCCTACATGAACTCCAAGAAGAGCTAAACCCAAACATAAAACTACTGTTCAATCTCAGCCTTACTACAGGATATGTGCCCAAAGACTGGCGTACAGCAACAGTGGTCCCTCTCCATAAAGGTGGTGCCTCAACAGATCCTGGAAACTATCACCCCATAAGACCGACTAGCTTGGTCTGCAAAGCTATGGAAAGGATCATCATGGACCTCATAAAGATATTGGGGACCTACAAACACTGGATTCTACCCAGTTCGGCTTTAAGGGCAGATCCTGCCTCTTAAACCTGGTTGATTTCTTTGAAATAGTCACCAAGGCCATTGATGAGGGGAAGGTGGTCCACACAGCCTACCTGGACCTCGCAAAAGCCTTCGATACAATACTCCACTTGGGCATTATAGATAAGCTCACCAGCTTAAATATAAACCCCTATGTCACTAGATGGATTGCAAACTGGCTCAAGGACAGAACCCACATGGTTAGAATTTCTGGAGCCATGTCAGACTCCAAACCAGTTACAAGTGGTGTCCCACAAGGCTCAGTCCTGGGACCTCTCTTGTTCGGTATATATTTCTCGAAGGTACAGGCCAACACGGAAGGACTGTGGCTGACCAAGTTCGCAGATGACTGCAAACTGGGCGCCATAATAGACTCTCCAGTCGACACAAGCATCCTACAAAAGGGCCTCATAGAAACAGACAACTGGTGCCAGAGCCATGGCCTCAAGCTAAATGCCAAAAAGTGTATAGTCATCCCCTTTGGCAAAAACAAAGTGCCCACAAATTACCACATAGGTAATCCATTAAGTACAGAAGAAGTAATTAGGGACCTGGGGACCCAAGTTGAGAGCAATCTCTCATTTGACAACCACATGGCCAAAGTGGTTAGAAAAACATTTTATATAGCCCACCTAATCATGAAGGGATTCACATCTAGATCAGGGGACGTCATCGTGCCTCTTTACTCATCCATCAGGCCCATAATTGAATACAATGCCCCTTTTGGGATGTACCTTACCAGACACCTGCAGCAAGTGGAAAGACCCCAAAAGTACCTCACCAAGAGGATCAAAGGGCTCAAACAGATGCCATATGCTGCCTGGTTAAAGAAACTCCAGCTCTACTCAGTGGCATACCACCTATTCAGAGGCGATCTTGTGCCTGACGTATAAAGCCATGTCCAACCCAGAATTAATGGACATGCTGCACCTCAGAAAATCCAAATCCCATCGAGCTATGCGCTCGAGAGACTTGAACCTCAGCACTGAAATAAATAGGACATGCTGGAGGGACAGATTCATAACCCAGAGGCTCCCTTCACTCTGGAATAAAATCCCAGTCCAGGTTAGGCAGAGTCCCTCATTACCCTCTTCAAGAGGAATCTTGAGTGGATGGGAGATCGTAGGTTTACCCCGGGTATCACTTCTGTGTCACTGTTAGACAGAGACACAGTATAATAACCTCGAAAAAGGGCATAGCAAAATAAATTTAAAATGGGTGGCGAAAGCCAAACACTTTCTGGCTAGGCTTATAAATGCCCTAGGGCAGATAGCATAGTATGAACCTATGAACCTGTGTGTAGAATCCGATTGTCCTGTTGTGTAAGCAAATGAGCAATTTGTGGTAAAATCCAAGGTGGGCCCCGGGCCATATTCCTTAGTAGTGGGTACCAGTGCTGGGGTGGCCAGTCTGGGGCTATGAGTATCATTCTGGGTCTCTCCTTCCTGACTTTCAGCAGCACCTTTGTGAGAAGGGGCAATGGAGGGAAGGCATATACTGTCAGGTTTTTCCAACTGAATGAGAGTGCGTCCACTTTCCAAGCTTGATGGTGAAGTGTCCTTGTACAAAATTTTGTTAGCCGATAGTTTTGGGGGCTGGCAAACAGGTCTATGTCTGGGTGGCCCCATTTTTGAGTTATCATTGCAAATACTTGTGGATCCAGTTTCCACTCGTGGGGATCCATGATGTTTCTGCTGAGGTCGTCTGCCAGTGTGTTCTTTTTTCCTGGCAGGAATTGAGCTTGTAGCTGAACTTGGTAAGCCAGTGCTGTGTTCCACAAGGTCATTGCTTGCCTGCATAGAGGGTAGGAGTGTGTACCCCCCTTTGTTTATGTACCACATTACTGTGGTGTTGTCCGTCCTTACTGTAAGCTGTCCTGGATGCAAGAGGTCCTTGAAGGCTACCAGGGCATTCTGTACAGCTAGCATTTCTTTTTGATTGATGTGCAGATTCCTTTGATCTGCAGTCCATATGCCTTGAACGCACTGTGCTGCCATGTGTGCCCCCCAGGCATAGTCCGATGCATCTGTTATAGTTTGCCTGGCTGGGGGCAAGGTGAAAGGCTGACCCTTGTTGGTGACATGCCTGTGACCACCATAGAAACTCTTGAAGGCAGGGAATGAGAGAATGTGTCCAAGCTGTGGCTGTGTTGAGACCATACGCTTTTTAGGTACCACTGTAATTTTCTCATATGCAGCTTTGCAAATGGTAGTAGTATGCAAGATGCCATGAAGCCCAAGGCCTGCAGAATTTTTCTTGCAGGGAGTTGCGTCTTTGTTGCCATTGTTTTGAAATATTGAGTCAGTTGTAGTTTGTCTGGCGATAAGCCATCTGGGCCGTTGTATTCAAGCTGGCACCCAGGAATGTCATTTTATGAGGGTACTAGTTTTGATTTCTTTTTGTTTACTGTGTACCCTAGGCAACTTAGGTGTTTTACAAAGGCCAGATGTTGTAAGAGGATGTCCTTGCTTTCTGTTTGGATGAGGCAGTCGTCCAGGTATGGGTATATTTGAATTCCTCTGTCTGCAGTATGCAATTACTGGTGCTAGGCATTTTGTGAAAACCCTGGGCGCAGTGGATAAGCCAAAGGGCAGTGCAGAGAGTTGGTAATGGGTTGAACCTGCAATGAAACTGAGGTATCTCCTGCAATTTTGTCTGATAGGGACATGCAGGTATGCCTCCTTGAGGTCCAACTTTACTAGCCATGCTTTCTTGCCCAACATGGGAAGAAGCTGCTGTAGTGTTAGCATCTTGAATTTGGGTACTTGTAAGGTGTTTAGAATTGAAAGGTGCAGAATTAGTCTCCAAGCATTGTCCTTTCTGGGGACTAGAAAGAGTCTGGAGTAAAATCCTTGGACTTGCTCCCGTGTAGGTACCAGTTGCATGGCTCATATGTCCATGAGAGCTGTAATTTGTTTTTGTGCCTCTGCCCATTGATTTTGTGGCAGGTTTGGCATTCCTCTTATAGTTGGCAATGTGTGGAAATGGAATATGTATCTTTGTGAAATAATGTCTAGGACCCATTTGTCCTTTGTGACGATGCGCCAGTTGTCTGAAAAAAGTGCTAATTTTCCTCCCAAGGGAGCTGCCAAGAGAGTTTTGCTTGGTCATATGAGGTTTAAGTCATTGTGTTTGCCTACTAGTAGTTTGGGGCCTGTCTTCGCCTCCCTTCTGTGTTGCAGTGCCCCATTGTCGAGGTTTGTAGTGGGTTTGTGGTTGCCCTCTGCCTCTTGAGCATCTGTATTTACCCCTCTGAGGTCTGTCAGTAGATGGAAAGGGCCAATTTCTGCTGAAGCGAGGGGGCTGCACCTGTAAGAAATCTGACAGTCTGCATAGATTTTGCCTTATCCTCCATTTTCTTTAAGACTTCAACTCCAAATAGGACATCCTGCTGTAAGGGAACATCTAGTAACTTTGCTTTAAGATGATCAGGCAGTCTGTTCCTTTAACCAAGCATGCCTACGTATAACAGACCCAGTAACAGCTGCTCTACAGGAAGCTTCCAAGGAATCAAATCCACACTGTAAAGTACGTTTGCCCACCTGTTCAGCTGCATGCAACAGATCCTGCATTTCTTTCAATTCAGACTGTTGAGGGTGTGTGCTCATCTTGTGTTTTATTTGAGACATTACAAATTGCTGGTATTTTAGCATGTGAAATTGACAATTTAGTGCTCTCATAGCTAGAGTGGCTGAGGTATAAACCTTCTTCGCCCACCTGTCTAGTGCTCTGGAGTCCCTTTCAGAGGGTACAGGATTTTTTGCCATAGAAGCCTTAGCCCCTCTGGGACCCTGGGAGCAACAGGGCTTTTATAGAGGAATTTGTGGGAGTCAGGCACTCTATAATATCTGTCTGGTTTGGCTGGAGCAGGAGGCAGAGAATCTGGATTTAAACTAGATTCTAAGTAAACATCATCCACAATGTCTAAAACTGGGGGAATAGCAAGTGGTCTGTGCTGGGGGAGTAAAAAACTCAGAGCCTTTTCTTTGAGTCGGTGTAGTCCTGACCTTCCCAGTGAAAATGTTCCCTCATAGTATGTAAAGTTTCCCCAAAGGAGTAGTCTTCAGGGGGAGAAGCTGAGGGAATGGAATCCTCAGCATCAAAATCTTCATAAGGGGGAAAGGAGTAATCTTGTTCCTCAGAGCAGCCTGAGGAAATAGACACGATCAGAGGAGGCATAATCTTCCTCTTGTCTAGGCCTTTTGTTGGGGGGGTTGGGAACCCCTGATTAAGGAGATAAAATCTTCAGCCATTTAAAGCATCTGTTTCTTAGGCATGGGGCCTTGAACTGGAGACTGAAGTGCAGTCTTTTTTGGTTTAAGAGGAGTCTTAAGCTTAGGATACGTTTTTATGGTGAGAGTCGTCAGTCTGAAGACACCTTCAGAAACCAAAGGTGTTTCTGCAGCACCGGCTTCTCTTTCTGCAATGTCGTTGGTAGGGCCTAAAGAAAATGGCTGCGTTGGCCTAGAACTCTCTGCCATAGGATCCAAAGTGGTCTCTGGTTCCAATTCTGCGGTAGCCAGGGGCTGCGTAGGCGCCTCAATGAAAACCGGTGAACCGGAGACCGGCCCAGCCGAGGCCTCGGAGTCTGGCTTGGGTCTAGGCTGCCTGTCCTTATCTTTGTGTTTTTTGTGAACGCCGGTAGTCTGTTGCTCCGACGGCATAGTGTAATTAAATTTTCTACCGAAGTAGTGGTGTGAAATCAAAGGGTCGTTTTATAGTTCGCTTATTGAACCTAGAACAAAAGCGACAACCAGTGACGCCGTGGTCTGGGCCTAGGCAAGGTATACAATAAGAATGAAAATCCTTATGAGGTATTTGCTTCCCACAAGAAATACAATTGTTAACTTTTTCTGACATCGGTCAGAGGCAAGAAAAGTTTCCCCAATGGGGTACTTTGCTTTATAGAAGACTTCGGATCTGAAATTCGACTTCGAAAATCTCAGGAGTCAGCCTACCGGTACTTGCAAACTGCTTCTGCTTCAGGCACCGTGCTGCAAGAAAGACTGAAGAAAATGGTGTCGGATGCATCATATATACCCCTGGCGCACTGACATCAGGGAAGAAGCGACAGCAACAGACGCCGGACCAAGACTTTGGGATTCAGGCCGACTGCAGGACCGCCTGACGACAGGATAACCCAAGTGTGATGACTGTTAGCAGTGTAACACGATGATCAGCTGATCAACACCAACCAATGCATATACATACCCTCACAGCCCAAGCCAAAATGCCTTAAACACACATACCATGAATTGTATCTACATACCATGAATTATATCTAGATAAATTAAAACCTACCATATTTATTAATTTAAATCATAATTTATATATCTATAAATATTCTAAAAACATTCTAAAATCTTGTAAAATACTTAATATACTATATGGAAAGTATAGAAGTCAGAAACCATACCTATAAATGAGTTTCTGACATCAATTATGTACATACTCCAAAAAATATGCAATTTAAACAAACAGTTAAATTAATGATGCAAAACTCATACATCGCTCCTACTGGGACAGCTATTTAGTAAAATATAACATGCATAACATGTAAAATTCATAAAAAGTTTGCTATGTAGAATATACATTTCTGCCTTAAAAGGTTTTTAAAAAACTGCTTTAAAAATATATAGCTATGATTATCTTAAGACTTTTCAGGTTTAAAATACATGATAGAATACATCTCATTAAGACCGGGATGGAGACATGCAAACATACGTAGTTGCCAAAACAGTTCAATTAACAAATGTACTGGGCCACCTCTAGCATCTGAAGTTACTCATTCTATAGCTCTAAACATACAACTATGATTAGGAAAAGAGTGTGTGTGTCTAGCTAAGGCATTGTCTAGTTTATTTCTAATGCTATACAAATGTTCATATACTCTGTCCCTCAACCTTCTATCAGTCTTTCCGATATAGAAGGCAGGGCAGCTGTGACACTTAGCAAGATACACCACTCCTTTTGTATTACAATCAAACCTATGTTTAGTAGTATATCTAACCCCTCTGATAGAGAAGTTTGTCCCTACCTCTATGTATCTACAATATGGGCACATATGACATTTATACATGCCCCCATGTTTTGTACTAAAATTAATAGGTTTATGAGTTTCTAATAGATTCTTCAAATTCCTACCTTTCCTAAAGACTACCTTAGGAAAATCATGTAGTTCTTTAACAGTAGGTACGTCTGTTTTTATAAATTCCCAATTCTTTTGTATTATGTTTACAAAATCGTAGCTATCCATATAAAATGTGAGAAGACTACATGGATCCACAGGTTTGCTATCATCCAATAAAGTGCCCTCTTGGACAATAACACTATCTAAACCTATGTTAGAGGGGTTAGGGAAGAAAATAGGTCTATAAGTACCTAAAATTCTTTATTACCTTGACTTATTTCATCCAATAATACATCTGGATAGCCCTTCTTTTTAAACATTTCTACTAGCTTGTTATATTCCTCCAAAAAGTCCTGTTCATCTGAGACCATTCGGGCCGCCCTTACTAATTGTCCTTTTACTACAGAAAGTTTTTGAAATGATGGGTGGCAACTATAATGAAGGAATGTGTTGGAATAAGTTTCCTTTCTAAATATACTTGCTTTCCAACATTTGTTTCTGTCCTTTCTTAAATCTATGTCAAGGTAAGGTATTGTATCACTGTTAAAACAGTGTAAATTTTAAAAAGTCTATCACTGTTAAGAA
>NW_025051276.1:0-11921 GCF_019279795.1 Protopterus annectens | reverse complement strand
AAATACTAAATTTCAATATCCTTTGTTAATAAATTATAAATGTTATTTATATAATTTAAGTTAGTTAGTTTTATTATATTATATTGAATATTAATAGTCAATATGTGCCACATCCTATTATTTTGTTCACTTAACATACAATTTGTAATTATTTTATTTTCATTTAGAAAAATAATAGTATGCAATGTTTTCCATTTTGAAGAATAATTAGGATCTATCCAGTTAATGATAGTACTTAGTATGGAAGCTTTTATGTATGATTCTAGATCTGGAAATTTAATTCCACCCATTTCCCAGGATTGAATATGATGTGTATAGGCTATTCTATTTATTTTTGGATACCAAAGAAAGTTTAATAGAATTTTATTTATTTTTTTCTAGATTTTCTTGTTAGGTACTATAGGAATAGCTTGTGCAATGTAATTAATTTTTGGAAGTATTGTCATTTTTATTGTTTGTAATCTGTCTTCAAATCTCAAGAACATTTTATTCCAGCTTGTTATTAGCATTTTTATTTTATTAATTATGCTGTTATAATTTATGTCTAATGTAGTTTCCAAATGATCACATAATGTTATTCCTAAATATTTTATTGTGGGAACTTGTTTTCCTATTGCACAATTTGTTGTTGAAGTAAATTTCCTCTTTTAATTCAAATACATATAATTAGATTTTACCTTATTAAATCTAATGCCAGATATATGATAAAACCTTTCCACTATTTCATCTAGTTTTTGTACTGATTTCTCCGAAACAGATAACGTGAATAAAACATCATCAGCAAATAACATAATTCTTGAATTAAGTTGATCATATATATCTATGCCTGATATTATTAGAATTATGGTGTACTAATGAGGCAAATAATTCAATTTCTAAGGCAAACAGAATGGGTGACATCGGACATCCCTGCTTTGTACCTTTGGTTATTTCAATAGCATTCGAGGTGAATGGCCCGAGTTTTACATAAGCCAGGTTGTTTTTATAAATATTCTTTACTAGCGTAATAAAATTAAAAGGAAATTCAAATAATTCCAAAGCCTTAAAAAGAAAGTCCCAGCTCAATGAATCAAAAGATTTTTAGATAGCCAAAGCTACTATTAGAGCTTCCTGGTTGTTTCTGTTTAAGAAATCTATAAGTGTTAGAATTCTTTGTATATTGTCATGTGTGTGCCTTTTATAAATTAATCCTGTTTGATCCTCATGTATTATGTGTATCAGTGATATTTTAATTCTACTAATATTGACATAGAGATTTTATAATCGTTAAGTAGAGAAATTGGCCTATAAGATTTACAGTGTAAAGGGTCTTTATTTTCTTTTATAATAGGCATAATTAAGGAGTATCTCCATAAAACTGGAGTTGTGTTTTGTGCTAGAATTTCATTTAAAGTTCTGTGAAACAATGATATTACTGCAGATGGAAATATCTTATACAGTTCATTAATTATTCCATCAATTCCCGGTGTTTTATTACTTTTACTTTCCTTAATTTTGGGGGTAATTTGTTTTAGGGATATTTGTTTTTGAATGTCTAACTTTAACTGTTCTTGAATTACCTTTACCTTTACTAAATTCAGGTCTAAGTTTGATGTATTAGTTAGATGTGAAATATCATTATAATGGTCAGAGAAATGATGTTTAAATGCATCTAGTATATCATTTATATCCAAAACCTTTTTTTTCCCCCTTCATGTATAATACTTATAATATTATTTTCAATTGAATATTTCTTTAATCTTTTTGCTAATGCATATGTTTGGGTGATACTGCATAGGAACTAAGTTTTAACCTTTCTACAGCTATGTTAGTTTCGTGAGTTAGAATTTCATTATATCTTTTCTTTAAGTCTTCAATTGCTTTTATATGATTATTTTGTGTGTAAGTAGATGGATTAATAGTGAAATCTGTAATTTGTTTTTGAATGTTACATAATTCTGATTCCCACTCTTTTAGTTTGTTTTTATACCATGAAAGAATGTTTCCATTTAGATAGGCTTTCAAGGTATCCCAAAGATTAATTATATTTGTTTCAATAGTAGAGTTTATGTCTAAAAAGAGTTATACTTCTGAATGTAACCAAGGTTTAAATTGATTTAATTTTGTAATGTAAGCTGGAATTCTTGACATAAAGATTAACTTCTTATAATCTGTGTGTATTTTGAGAATTAATGAGTTATGGTCTGAAAAGGGACAAGGAATTATGGAGAATTTCTTAAGTAACTTCCCTATAGAACTTACACATAAATTCCTTTTGCTTGTGGTCTCTGATTTATCCAATATACAATTGAAGTCCCCTCCCAAAATCAAGTTTCCTTTGTATACGCTAGTAATTAGATCCATGTGTTTTCTAATTGTCCCAACCCCAATACCTGGGAACCAATATATATTTACTAATGTCCAGAGTCCATTATTGTATTTTACTATTACTATAGCTAGAAGTTCTTCTTTATCTTCATGTTTGTAAATGATTTGGGGCATAGTGACATTTTTTCCATAAAATTAAAGTTCCCCTAGTCTTTTTCTTATATGAAGAGTGAGACAAGGTTGTGTATTCATTAGGGTCCCATATATAGATATAATTTGTTTTGAAGTGAGTCTCTTGAAGAAATACTACTTGTACTTTATTTAATTTCATATATCTTAATAAATTAGATCTTTTTTTTGGATTGTTTAAACCATTAGAGTTTAACGATAAAATAGTCATGTCCATTCCCAGTAGTTAACTTTACATTATATTTGTTTTGTATTATATTTTTGTAATACCATGCAATATGTATAATGTGTAACTACATGTTAATAATTCTAAATGTAGTCAATATATTAATTTTAGTCAAATAACTTAAATTATAATTTACTTCAGGCCAATAAAAAAAGAAAAAATACAAATGCCAAAATTCATTGCATAACAACAAGTATACAAATATTTTTGTAAATCCTCTAATGTACATGAAGTGAAATACACTCCCAATCTACTAGATGAGAAGAAATCTAACAGATTGCCCACCATAACTTCCCACATGCAAGAAGAAAGAAAAGAAAAAACTAACCCCTTTTGAGCTCCAGTATACCTTTTCTGTTATCTTGGAGATTTAACAAAATGAAATAAAGAAAATGTAGAAAGCAAACAAGTGGTTATTAGTTTCACAATATAACAATTAATAATGAATTAACGTAGTGTATAGAAATGAGTATTGATTTAGTAATACAATTTAAATTTAAATTAGATTAGACTTCTTTATCAGAATATAACAATCCTATCATGCACTACTTAAACATTCATAAAGTAAAATCTCATTTATATCACAGTATGTGTTGCTTAACATTAGTTCTCTTTAGACTGAGAGTATTGTATATACATATTATTAGTCTCCACTATTATGATATGATCAATACACTGATAATTATGTCAGATAAAACACTCTCTGCACACTAAAAATATATTATAACTGAGTGAAGTAGACGTAGAAATATGTCAATGAGTGAAGATAAATACAGACAAATCTATTCAGAACACTTGAATCATATTACAAAAACTATGCAGCCCATACAATGAACCCATGGTGTTGTGTTCACTACAAAAGATAATGTAAACATGTTTGAGTGAACAATACATATGATAACATTTAACCAGTAGAATATCGTTTCATAAAAACATTAGAATGAGATTTAAACATATTTATACCAATTTTCAAAACAGTATATAGATGTTAGATGAAACATATTAAATTCCTAGATTCATAGATTCATTGAACACTACAGGCACTGAAATTAATGCAGTTAAAGATGTGTTTTTAAACAAACAGTTTCTATTGTGAAACTGTTGGTTAATTGTCTACAATTTGCAAAAATAGAAATCAAAACAATATTTAAGGAATGAAAGTTTCAATGTGTGACTTGAATAACTGAGTATGTCTGAGTGGTCTAGCTAAAAGACAAATACATTGAGAAGACCCATTCAAATAAATATCAACCATTAACAGTGCCTCTTATATAAGTGTATATGTAAATTCTTAAATATAGGAGAACTATCCTACAATATATAAATTCATCAATAGATCAGTTACTAATACATTTTGGGTTATAGGGTCATAGGTTCATAGATTGGTACTAGGCTATCTGCCGAAAGGCATTTATAAGCCTAGCCAGAATATGTTGGCTTTCACCGCCCCCTTAGATTAGTTCCCTGTGCATCTGTCCAGTGGAGCCACTGAAGTGATCCCCGAGGCAAACTTTCTGTTTCCTATCCACTCCTCAAGGTTTCTTTTGAAGAGTGTTAGTGAGGAGCTCTGCCTAATGTAGATTGGGATCTTGTTCCAAAGCATGGGAAGTCTCTGGGACAGGACTCTATCCTTCCAGCGTGTCCCATTTATTGTTGTGGTGAGGTTTAGATCCCTAGAGCTTATGGCTTGAGGGGATAAGGTTTTCTTTAGGTGGAGCATGTCCATCAAATCTGGGTTGGACATGGCCTTGTATGTCAGGCAGAGATCACCTCTGAGTAGGCAGTATGCAGCCGAGTACAAGTGGAGTTTCTTCAGTCGAGCTGCATAGGGCATCTGTTTGAGGCCAGTGATCCTCTTGGTGAGGTACTTCTGTGGTCTTTCCAGCTGTTGCAGGAGTCTTGTAAGGTACATCACAAATGGGGTGTTGTACTCTATGATGAGTCTGATGAGTGATGAGTAGAGAGGAACAATGACCTCTTTTGATCTGGATGCGAACCCTTTTGTGATTAGGTGGGCCACATAGAAGGATTTTCTAACCACTTTGGCAATGTGATTATCAAGGGTGAGATTACTATCTACTTGGTTCCCCAGATCCCTTATTACGTCTTCCGTATTTAGGGGACTACCACCTATGTGGTAGTTTGCGGGTACCTTGTTTTTTTCCAAAAGGGATTCTCTTAAATGCCTCTCCCTTATATGATCTAGATGAAAGTTTCTAGTTTTGAAGTTTATCAGACAGGAAGGCTAGAATACCAGCCTTAGCACAGCTGTCTTTAGATATAAAAGTCATTCAAGAACACAGCAGTATGTCTTTATGCACACAAACAGATCAGTACAAACATCACCAACACTAGTAACAATCAGTGATGTACAATGCTGAGTATAAATTATTCCTGGACAAAGAATACAGTAACAATCGCTATATATCATTCACATGCTTGCTATTAGGGACAAATAAAAGCATGACCAGATTCAGTTTATTTTACATCCACCCATAAGTGTAGTTGTAGTAAAATAAAAGGAAAAATGGAGAAGGACAACATTAGACCATAGTGATCACTCATTGATGATGAAACAGAAGCAATTTGCCCTGAGGAGTAGCCATGTAGGGAGCAATTTATAAACTGCTTAATACTAGTTGTTGTTCTTTGTCTTTCGGCTTTTCCCAGTTAGGGGTCGCCACAGCAGAACTCCGGTTCACTAATGATTGGCAGTAGATTTTCACGAACACTGAGGTGCCAGCTTGACGTCCAACCTTCAACGAAGGCATGCCCATTGATGCATGTCTTTCAAATGCCCATCCAACCACAGGGAGGACATGCAGACTCCACACAGAAGGCACTCCCCACACTCCAGCCGAGAATCGAATGGGAAAACCTCTTGCTGTGAGGCAACAACGCTACTGCTGCACCACCGTGGATGTAATACTAGTGCATAATTATAATATCAATTCATAATATGAGAATATCATTTCAGAATATTGAGCAGAATGGAAATCAAGGCAAAGCATTTTTGAAGCTGTTCTGCACAGCCACAGTTCCTTAGAACCTTTACAGTGAAGTATTTGTCAAAAACTGTGTCATGTAGCAAGATGCATGGGTAGGCAGACTCCCTTCCCTGTTATTAAATTGTTAAAAGTAGTGGCACTCTGAGAAAAGCAAAACCTATTAAGCTGGACAGTGCCTTAAGAAATCTCTCTGTCTCATATCTATTTAATTAGTGTTCTGCTTGAATCCCCCATCATAAATTACTATTTGCAAATCTGCCTTATTTTTGCTACTCTATGCAAAATCATAACTAAACCATAAAAGCATTTTCCCAGGAACCAGCTACTGTAAAGAAATAAAGATGAATTTTCAGGGTGAACTCATTATACCAAACATCTCACCAAGAAACTGATGACATTATTATTTAAACAGTTGTCAATATTCAGTGAAAATATCATCTGCATAATAGTCAGCTATACAGCTAATGTCTGCAGGATTAAAGGAAGTTTATGTTATAAAGCCCTGCCTTAACCAGATGTGTAGCGTATACAATGCCATTTAGCATTTGCATTTCTTAGAAGCCAATGTCTGAAAATGTGTAATTCAACCTATTCTCAGAAGAATGTGTGACATCTAAACTACTTTATTATATTAATTTATGTCCAATTTTGCTATAAGTTTCCCTTACTGACTGTTGCCACCTTAAAACCTTCACAACAAACAAGGGAACTACTGTTGTGAGGAAGATGGTACATAAAAGTGAGTGTACGCTTTCACAGAGTTTCCGATCATTCATTCTCTATCTAAATTACAAATAAACTCATGTCCCTTGAGTTTTTATGAATAGAAAAAAGAAAGAAATCTCTTCAGGAAGTCGGATAAATAGAATTAATCACTCCACTACTCGCAACTCTTTATGAACATGAATGTGTGGACTAACTGACAGAGTTTCAATGGAATATTGTGCTTTTATGCAAAAGTGCTGTGTTTTGACTTGTCTCTTCTTTCCCCTTTTAATAGAGTGTGAAGAACTCGCAGTATGTACAAAGTGACATGTTCTAAATGAAATGAATTGATTCAAGAGTGTGCAAGATAATCATATCAATGTTTTTTTGAAAGGGAAGCTCTAACTGATGCACAAGGTTGTTTCAAATGATAACATTGTCAAACCCAGCTCTGTTTATAATGACTCTGTTTCTTTCACATTTTAAAATATGGATATCTGTTACTGTAAAATGTGAAATTGAATTATAGTGATGTCAGTAACCTGCAGAAACTATAATTACAAGTTTTCAATTCCTATCATACAACAATGAAGTGAACTAAATGTTCTACTAATAATAGGGAGATGAGAAGGAAAAAAAAGCATTTATGCAGATGTTGTCTCTCTTCATCCTTTATACATAACTAAATATATTGATGTGAAAGGTAACATTTGAACCTGATTTTCCTCACTTACTATGAATGAAATTTACTATATTTCTAGGTTTCACTCTAATTTATAAAAAACATTTAACATTGTCAGGGACAACCACTAGACTCGTGAAGAGTATGTTACAGAAAGTTTAAGTTTAAGAAAAAATATAAATGTCAGAGAGTATTATAGACAATATCATAGACAAAATGCATACATTTTGAGGTAAAGTTCAGAAGTCTATATCTTTGTTGAATCTTTGAGAGATTTGGAAGACTGCATAGTTTTAGAATCAGTTCTTTGTTTCTTTTTCCTTACATCAGACCAAGTGTTTTTCTCTGGAGATCTTTTCAAATTGGTTGATACAGCCCAGTCCATTTCTTCAGGAATTGTGATGATATTATTATTCTTGATGAAGGTAGAAGCTTCTTTAATGTTGTTAAAGGTTTTCAAGTCATTTGAATAGAAAATTCTGATTCTAGCAGGATATACAATTTGCACTTTTATTTTATTTTGCTTGAAAAGTTTCACTAACGGCCAAGTTTTTTTTCCTTATTTCTAACACTTTTGCAGAATAGTCATTGTCAAATCTAATTTGACTCTGTTTATATGTTATGGGACTTTTTCTCCAGGCTCATTTTAAAATAAGCTCTTTATCCAAGAAGGACAGAAACGTTACCACAATTGATCTTGGTGATGCATTAGGTGAAGAGGGTATAGATGTTCCTATGGCTCTGTGAACTCTCTCTATTCCATTTGATAATCCCTCTTTTAAATCAAGCACTTCAGGAAGCCAGGAATTCAAAAAGATGATGATGTATTCTCCCTCAGTTTTTTCTGGAAGACCAAATATTCTTATATTAGTTCTCCTCTCCCTGTTCTCTAAATCATCCACATTGTTAAGTAGCCAGTTATTTTGGTGTAGCAAGAATTCTGTCTGATTTTCCTCTTCTTTGAGTCTCCCATCAATGTCATTTAGTGATGTCTCCATATCAAGTAATTTATTTTGTTGTTGCTGTAATATTTCTTTTAGTGCATCTGCTTGCATTTGGCAGTTTTCCTTGAGACTTTCCAAGTTATCAGTAAATCTATCCATTTTCAACGACAGTTCATGTAATGTGGAAGACATCAGTTGAATCTCTTTCTTCAGGGTAGTTTCTGAGTGAGAATTCTTTAAGCTGGCCATTATCATACAGTTGTGATATTCTCCAATATATTTTAACAGGAAAAACTCAATAGTATTTCTTGAAATTTGGTAGAGTTGTAGTTCTTATATTCCTTAATATTTTTTTGTTATTTCTGGTTAATGAAAATAATTTTTTCCCACTTTCTAGTACTGTTTTATGGAGCTCTAAAAAATGCTTCTTATCTGTTTGCCATCAAGGCTCCACCCCCCCTTCTGTTAGTGTCTTAATATTTTGTCTGTTCTTCATTTTCCATATGAATGTTGGTGTCCCACAATCCCATTGGAGTGTGTGGGGGTTACATAATTATGCATGCAAATTATACGTTAATTAGCACCCCAGTTTTTGTCTAGTTATACCTACTTTTTATAGGCTTTTGTTGAGATTTTTGATGTTTCCAGGTTGAGAGGTATAGCAAGAACTTCAGCAAAGTATAGGGGAATGGAATGCAAAACTAAAGGTACATGGGATGAAACGGAGTACAGATAAGATAGTGATAATTGCAGCAAATTGGGAAAATCGGAAGAAGCTGAGAATTGAGATCGAAGAGAAGATAGTGGAACAGGTTAACAGCTTCAAATATCTGGGAACGGGTGGTTGAAGAGAATGGAAGTCTGAATGAATAAGTCAAAGCTAGAATCAGACAAGCTGCAGCCATTTGGTCTAGAGTGTCAGGTATAGTGTATGACAGAAGAATGTTAAAGAAGCTGAAAAGTAAGGTGTACAAAACAGTGATGAAACCAGTACTACTGTATGCTACAGAAACCTGGGCAGTAAAGGCAGAGTAGATCAGGAAGCTAGACGTGATAGAAATGAAGTGCCTGAGATGGTTGGTAGGATGCACACTGTATGACAGATGAAGACATGAGAACATAAGAGCAGAAGCTGAAGTAGCTCCAAATGTAGAAAAGATCAAAGATAACAGATTACAGTGGTTCAGGTACATGTACAGAAAAGAAGAAGACAATCTAGTAGGGGAAATTTGGGACAAACAGGAAGAAGGCAAGAGGAAACAAGGGCATCCAGCAATGAGGTGGAGGGATTGTATGAGAGAAGATCTGCAATAGGCATGAAGATCAAAGAAAGCAGGAGTGTGGCATTGAATCGACAGATGGCAGTAGTTGACATGATATCCTGACACCATGTAGAAGATGAGAAAAGGGGGATGATCATGTCTATAATGGCTAAACGAATGACAAAGGTGATGACAAAACTGATAGATATGGATCAATGTTGTTTTGTAGAGGGGAGGCAAACATTTGTTAACATTAATGGACAATTGATGATCCAGAGGAAAGCAGTTTGAAAACACTATTCAGACATACTATGGATGAATGGATGGGTAACTGCAAATTCATCCCTCATGAATAGGGGCAGGTGGCAGGCCCCAGTCTAGAGAAAGTGCTCTCCCCTACAGCAGTTTTGAATGGAGGTTATACTAGAGTGAAACTGTACATGAGGGTTGTCTTGTAAAGGTAGTTTCACTGTTAAAGGTGGGCGGTGATTGTGTTTTAGCACCTTCTAAATTAGAGTACTTAGAAGAAAAGTGGCCCTATGGGATAATGAAAGCCATTTGGTATGTTTTAGCTAACTGCAGCGATGCATCTGAGCTTATACTAATGGCATGAATCTGCAGATTTTATTATCAGTAGTCTGTATTCTGTGAGTATTGTGGGCTGAATGCATAAAGGAGAAGGCTATATTCAAAAGTTTGAGTATTAAAATATTTTTAGCAATGTCCCTGTGAGCAGTGGGTGAAAGGAGGTGACTGATCTTGTAACACGGTTTTAATTGAGCAAATACTTTATTAATTATAAAATCTGTATCTGTGGTAAAGGAAAATGTAAGACTGAGCATTAGGTCAAGATGCCTCTGTTTTGATAGTAGGTATTATGTCCCTATTAGGATCTGTTAAGAGAATAGGAGGAATAGTGGGCACTTTCTTGGCTGAAGGAAATGCCATGACATTGGTTTTCTAAAGGTTAATTAGTTGTTTGTTAGTAGTGGACCAGGTGCATAACTGAGTAAAACTGTCCTGTGACTTGGTTTGCAGGTTTGAAAGGCTAGTACTGGATTTTTAATTTAAGCCTTGGTAAGTCTAAGAGGTGATTATTACCGAGGGGAGAGGAGAAGGGAGGAGAGGGGAGGGGGAAAGGAGAGGAGAGAAAAGGAGAGAAGAAGGGGGAGGGGAGGCAAGAGGAGAGGACAGGAGAGAGGAGAGGAGGGCAGAGGAGAGGAAAGGAACCCTTGTGGTACACCTGTATGAACTTCCAGCAGTACAGTAAGACACATTACTATAGACATGGAAGGTTCTGTCTTTTGGATAGCTATGAAACCAGCAAATAGTTTTAGCTCCAAAGCTGAGTCCTTTGAGTTTGTTGAGAAAAAGGGCATGGTTGACAGTTTCAAAAGTCCTTGTCATGTTAACAAAGAGATCTGCAGTAATAAGTCCCTCATTCAGGTTGCAATAAAGGGCATCAGTGGCCATTACCAGGGTAGTAAGGCAAATGAAGGCATTGTGAAAGCCATGCTGTGCAGCATGTAACTGGCCATAGCTGTTAACGTGTTTTAAGTAGTTGCCTGTATAAATGTTTTTTAAATATTTTGGTAATAGGACACAAGGTAGAACTAGGTTTATAATTCTTCAGTCATTAGGAGAAGCAACTTTAGGTATTGGGATTATAAATCCATGCTTGAATGCTAGTAGGACAGTACCTGAGGTGGGACGGGTCAAAGATATAAGTAAGGGGTTTAGTGATCGCAGCTCTCCTTTTACATTCTGCTGGTACTGATCATTTCTTTATCCCACTGTATTTACGTATACTGCTTTTCCATCTGCTGGACTCACAGCCACTGCATAGAACCTCTGTATTCTTCTTGTGTCCACCTGCTGCATTTGAAATGTGAGGACATGTCTGTCACTGTTCATTATTTCTTTTCACTTCAAATACCCATTAGTTTAGAACCAGCTACCTCGCTAGTTGAGTGTGCCTCCTGTCACAAACCCATCTGAACAACTGTTGCTCAACTCACTTTCAGGATTTCCACTCTCTTCTCCTGCACCTAATATCAATGATTTATGTGTTTCCTTAAACATTGTGTCCATGTTAATTCTGTTAATGCTATTTCTTGTTTTTCTGTCCAACTCATCAAGAGCCAAGTCATCGAAAATGCCCCTTTAGCTGGTGGGACCCATATTATTTTTAGCAGGCAGATCTGTACTCCTTTTCCAGTCATGTGGGAGATGGCCCCATACACTTTTACCAAAATATACTTACAGCAGTGCTGTACTAAAATAAAATTTGCCTGCTCCTCATTCATTAGGTACAACAAACTACAAATCATAATAAATGTGACAAGGAATGCAGAAATCATAAAATATTGGCATTAGGTTTTCAGATTCTCCCTCACTGTGGCATAAAACTCATGGACATGTTTATTGCATGGTTAAAGCACTTTCATCAGTCTTAGTATAAGATTTCCTTAATACAAAACTGAATTACTGTAATATAATTTAAATAGTAAGATGGTTAACCATGTGATTAGTTATATACCAGTAAAATGAAACATAATAATACAATATGCAAACCAGGCTTGCAAATGAAAAGTAACA
>NW_025051275.1:0-7500 GCF_019279795.1 Protopterus annectens | reverse complement strand
ACCTGCAAGGGCTGTTTTATTTTGTTGCAGGGCTGAACAAGGGCTGCTGGAAACAGAGTGGTTAAGGCAGTTTTGAGCAACTTTAACAGCATTTGCATGGGTTTGCATGAAGCTAAGCGGTGCTAAGGTACGGTTAAATGTACGGACACTTACACCATGTAGGCTTCGCTTACCAGTGTGCAAATGTGCTTAGCTGTTATATTGCAGCAATGCTGACACCTGCTAAGCATGCTCAGCCCTGGTAACCAGTGCTCACATCCCAGTCTGATAACATAGCAGGGTATTGACATCTGTAATAGGTGTTTGTAATGCCATGTACATAACATGTGTCTATGTGCTGTCATTACAGTAGGAAGGTGTGTGAGTGTCATGTCAGGGACACTTGAGTATATAAGACCTGTACATCACTCTTATACATGTGAATGTGTTACATACAAGGGTAGCATCCCAGGTAATGTGCCATCATACTGGCATGTAGATTATCATGCCATTACTCCTTTGACAGTGCTTTTCCAAGCAAGAGTAGATTGCTAATTGTAGTACTGGAAACAAGCACCCATGCATGCATAGATAGAATCTGAGTCCGCACTGTCTTGTTCCTGGTGTGTGAGCTGTGTCACATTATATATCCCCTACTGGATAATGATCGGACATGTGGAAATTAACTGTAGACTGCTGTCTTTACAGCACATGTCAGTGAGGGCTGCCAACATGTAGTAATGGCATACATAGCGGTGTCAGACATCTATCTGTCAATGCATTCATTCTACTGCATAGCTAGTTGGCAAGCTGATGTCTGCCAGTCCCTGTACAGATGAGCAGATGGCAGGTATCCAGCTTGGATACATACAGCCAGCCTATGATTGACTGACACTGACATATTTGCCCACCTGTGTTATAACTGTCACAGATAGGATACAACATCCTGTTTATACCACATGCCATGGGTACCTCCACTACACTACCACAGTCAACAGAACATGCTTAGGTACAGGTCTCCAACACAGACACAAACCATGTTTTGTAATACATGTTGCATACATGTCAACTGGATCACCTCACTGGCCATTTGCAGGAGGCACCCAGAGGATTGACTGATGCATGTCACTCTCACCCTGAGTGTTACCACAGTGTTGCCTGTAGATAGATTGCCCGCTGGCACATGGCAGGTGACATGATACCACTGTACACACATCCCCTACACTAACCATCTCTCCATGGACAGTAGCCAGGTACAGACCTATGACCACCTGCAGCAGTGCACCCCAGTACTGAAAAATGTGTACGTGTGCATTACTGAGGATATCAGTGTCTGTGCGTTAGTACACCTGTAGTTGGGAATACCATGAGGGCCTTCATACCCACTGCAACACCCATTGACATAGTTAGATGTGGCTGCTGCCGTACCAGACATTACATGTACCCTGTTATGCTCCTCTGCTAAAAGCTAACTGAGCCTTGCAGTACCAGCACAACACTATTGTACTAATGGGTTGATAGGCATGAGATACTCACTGAGTTCTTGCAAGTGTGTGTGTATATATCTGTAGGGTACAGTATTCCAAGGCCACATACTTCTATTACAATATGTATTGCCACACAGTATTGCAGATACTGATGTTGCTGCCTGTAGGAGAGGCATGACGGTGCATCACCCTATTATGCCTGTGGCATGTGCATTAGATGATTATCTCCATAGCACCACTGTTGAGATGGACAATGGGTTGTATCGTAGTCCTGGTTAATGTGTGATGGTGGGTATGTCAGAGTGTCATCATGGGTTCCAGTGTATACAATATCCACAGTGGAGTGTGGGTGCTGTGTACACTGTCATTACACCATGGTACCCCCAGTACATGTCCCATGTACCACTGTATGGTCACCTCTGTCACCATCAACCATACAGGTAACTGATAACACAATCCAGCCCAGTTATGCATGTGCTGTGGGCAGCCTACCTGTAGCACATTGGACACACTGACAAGTTAGTTAACACTGATAGGCCCAGGTTTCTCGCATGTGTGTCTGCCAGTTATGTGTTTGTTAATGTGTATATGATGGTATGTCACACTATGAATTGTCCATATACAACTATTACATCCCCCGTTACCATACTGTACATGACTGGGGATACTCTGCATGTAACATGGAACACACTTCATCCTAATCACTGTGTGGTGTGTGCAATGAAAGCCACACACATCAGTAACACTACATACCTAGGTAGGGGTCTAGTCCCAGTGTTGCCAAGTAAGTGTCTGCATGTATTTGGAGGGATCTACTTCAGGTTGCTGATCATACATGTCCCAGGGTGGCACCTGTCCATGTGGCACAGGCAGTAACTGTTGTACAGACCTGTGACATGTTCAACTGTACCCAGGATATGTCACAGCCATGGTGTCACCACAGTGCCATACCCCTTGTGAGATATGACTGCAGACCATCCTCCTGCTAACACATGTACACCTACAACACAAATGGATAACTTTATGGAGACCACAATCACTCAGTGTTACTAACCGCTATAATGCATCATGGCTGGACAGCTACACTACCTGACATGTAAGCATTAAACATTACTGCTGACAACATGTTACTCAGCAGTACATTGGTGCACTGTATTACAGTCACCGTATGCATCAGAACCATATTAGCCTGTCCCTTCATCGATGTTATGGATGGCAGGGATGTGGCACAGGTATCAGCATATGCACAGGGTGTGTTGTTGGTTTGCCAGAGACCGAGGGTGGGCCATATGTTTGATACCATGTGTGTGGGTGATGGGTGTAATTCACTGAGATTAGCGTGGTGATGCGTGTGTAGGTATGGGGTTGTGCTAGGTGTGTTTGTATAGTGTGTGTGTAGGCTGGCTGCCCTATATAGGTGTTTCTTGGACAACTGCAGACCATATCTGGCAGGGTGTGTAATTCACAGCTTCTGGCTACAGACATGCGGACCATGCCTGCCAGGGGTTCTATGGGCACATCCAGGTACAGGCCTCAATGTGCTACTCTCCCCTGATGATGACATATGTCCGCTGGAACCAGGTCCCTCCTGGGACTGGCCAGGGAAACGTGCATGTGGCCTGCTGTGGTGTGGACAGCTCCCCCCCTGCAGTGCTGGGGCCGGTACTGCCACTATGGGAGTGGCTTTGTGTCCTTTCACATCCACGTTGACCACCAGCTGTTGGTGTTTCTGGCCTACGTCCATGCGGCCATCACCCCACTCCCACCACATATTCTAGCATGGATAAGCCACTGTCAATGAGGCCCACCATCTCACCCAGATATCTCTCCATGACCTCAGTATAATCACGGAGGGCACTTGCAAGTTCATGGAAGTTGTCACTTACAGATGAGAGAGCAGACCTCTGCAGCCTCAGACCCTTTCTGGTGTACATTTCCATAAGGGCCTGCACCCCCATGACAATCTGAAACATGCATCTGGTGGTAACAGTTGTGGCACTTCTGCCAGGGGCATGATGACCTGCAGCCCTCCGATGAGCACCCTGGTACAGCTGCCTATGTGGTGCCCTGCTGGACATCTGGCTATGCCTGCTGTGTCTGGACACAACAGACATAGATACCACACTGCCACCATCCACCAACTGTCCCTCTGCTATGGCCACCGGTGATGGGGTATCTATAGGCTCTGTGATTGTGTGCGGGGTTGGGGTGGAATACAGGGGGTGGCAAACAATGGTGCAGTTTCAGTTTCTGACAACACTGCCTGTGCTTCAACAGTCCTATTATCATGTTCGTGTGTCTGTATGAACACCAGCATCAGATTGCATGGAGGAGGAACCCTGACCCACCTCACCACCTGTGAGGGGAAAATAAGAAACTCACTTTTAAGACCTGTACGGTATTGCATAACAGTACACACACACACACACACACACACACACACACACACACACACACACACACACACACACCCTTTAATTCCACCATAATACCTACCTGTCCCTGAGTTTACAGAGATTCCCATGTGTTATTCACGTATATTCCCCATCCTGCATCACACTTGGTAACACATCCTCATTAATACCAGTTATTAACATATCATTCTATTAATACCAGTTATTAACATATCATTCTTCTAAATACCTAGACCAGTGATCACAATACAAGACCTGTTACTCCATTACCTCCTTGATTAGATTGGAATAGGTTTTACAAGGCCTCACTGCTATCATCCAGTGTTCACCCTGGGTATGCAGGACATCATGAGCATGGCCCCCATATGTTAGAGGCTACTGCATTCACTCCATAATGTCATGCACTGCAGTGTCATATGTAACTATTGCTCAGTAGATGCAAGATCTGTTGCTCAATCAACTTATTATGTGGACAACAGTAATATATGGATACACTCCCTGGTGCTGTCTAGTAGTTCCCTGATGTATCTGTAGTACTACATATGTGAGTAGTCATTCACCTTTCTGCTTATTGCAGTTTTAACAGTAAACCTGGTGTCTGGTTTCACTCCCAATGCATGTTCCATGCTACAGACCTTATTATACTATCAGCTGTCCTGTGATTACATATCAGACAAGTATTCCTGGTGTCTCATGTGTCAGTCCATGTCAATGTACTACACAATTCCAAAGGGAAGTACTGATGTATGAACAACCCCACAATCACACATGTGCACACATGGACACACACACACACACACACACACCTACAGGTGAGGTTGCACAAAGATAGTACACACAGACCCCCCCCCATTACCCATCTGTCAACATGGATAGCATATGGTACTCAACAGCATGCAGTGTAGCTACAATCAATCCATGCTAGCAGCAGTATACATGTGTGTGATGCATGGGCTGTGTAGTAGGTGATGCCCCTTCCCCTGGAAAACACTGCACCCACGTACACATTGTTGTTGTGCACCTGTTCTGCACCCTGACATGTACTGTGCACCATACCTCACAGGTGTACACACCACTGCTGAATGTGTATTAATGTGTGAGTCATGTCTGCTCTAATGCTCACAGCCCCTATGTGTTATGTCCACATATCATCCCAGGTATGTGTCAGACAAAGTCCTTTGTGAATGCCTGATGTCTGATTTACAGATCTCAACATCAGCAGTGCATGTATGACCAATACAATACTATTACACTGACAACCGTCAAACCTTAACACGGCTATGGGGAGTGTACACACCCTTATTGATATGAGGCACTCTTCCTTGATATGCCATTGGACCACATCATTGCATATGTTAACATTACATGAGCCTGAAATGTGGCATATGTCCTGTACATTCAAATGCAGTGTTTAACAAATGTGTTAGGTGTGCTGATGCTGACCGTGATGTATACACTATGTGGGTGAATATGTGTGCATGCCGTTATCATGACTGTTTGTTCCACCGACTGTTGTGTACTACAGCAGTTACTATTCCTGGCAAGGGTATACTAGCATGGGCCATCTGCATTTGCCAGTATATGGTCAGTCTGCCCTATAGATGTCCCCCAACCCTGCATGATTGTAAGGTCAACTCATGTGCACATCCCTTGGAGTTCACATATTGCCATCACTATTGCTGTGGAGTCAAGGTCACATCTGCCACAGTTCTTGAACCTGGCTGTGTGCAGATACAGTCATTCATAACATCCTTAGGATCCCTGCTGCAGTGCACTGATGTGTCATAATGACACCCCCCCTCCCTGCCTTCAGCCTTTTTGCAGATGCTTGACAACTATGGCCTACACGTGTGTGTCAGTTTGCAAGTGTCCCAAACACTGTACACCATGTGAAACAGCCTAGTCCCAGCTAATGAATGGTAAACATACAGATGTACACTGGCACCGGCATGGTACAGATGGGGATGGTGGGCCTGAGGTGGGGTGAGGCATTGGTTGTGCAGCACACATATCTTACATGATACTGTCTATAGATTTCCAGCATGGTCATGGTACACCAGTAGACATTGCAATGCCTGACTTTTGGGATCCTCTTCTGTTATGCATACACTACCTGTAGAGACCTGGCTGATGTTTCCTGTGGTACAGCTGTCAGATCTGATTACCCTAACCCATAGGCCACACGCTTGCAGATTCCAGACAATTGCTGACATGGGACATGCACAGCCAGTACTTGCTAGACATTTCATTGTTGTGGCATGTTACTGGGCAGCCCACATGACCAGTTTGCTACATGTGACATTTGTCTTGGATGGCCATCTGTTTATTTCCTACATCATTCCTGTCCCATACATCCTTGCCACATAAATGACTGTCTGCACTGTTTACCATGGCATATGCAATGGTGAAGTATGGCTACATGTCCCGCTCATGCGTGCTACCTACTGGGTATGGGGCCCATGCCATATCATGTAAGATGTGTGCACGCCACTCCTGTCTCTGTTGCAGGTATGTGTGCACATTTGATGGCTAAATGTCTTGGACAGCAGACCAATATGTGTTGTGACACTGGGGATGTATACTTACTGAAAGGTGCATATCCATGACAAATGCATGCAGTCAGTACCTCAACAGCTGCTTCCACTATATTTTTTCCTGGAGTGTGTGCACACATAGGCTTTCAGTGTTTGTGAAGGTATGTATTCCCCTTATTTGCTGCCCTAACATATGATTGCACATTACACACTCATTGCTCATGTTGGGAGCACATTGCAGGTTTTAAGGCTTGTGGACCGCTGGATTATGATATGCTGTAGTGTAGATCTGTAAGGGTTGCGATTGTAACACTGGTATATACACTGTTGTAGCACTGTATAAGGGTGATGTTTCACACATGTCTCTACTGTATGCCATTTGTCCCACCATTATGTTCATCCCTGTGGACACATTTTGCAATGACAGGATGTTAGTTATATTGGAGGTGTCTGACATACCCTTAAGATACACCATCATGGTCACCACTCTGATGCACTGCAGTTAACAGCAACAGTACGTGAACATGTACGGCATGCATTATGGGTAGGTGTGTTAGATGTTTGCATGGAATATACCATAGCCATAACATGACTGATGTATTGGCAAGCATGAACATAAACCATACTCACCAGCTACAGGCCGCTGCCTTAGTGGTATACCAGAGGGACCTACATAAGGTTGTGAGAGATGTGGTGTCAGTAGCCACAGCTGTGGCATTGGCACAAGGTGGGTGCAGCATTACAGTACATCAACAGTACAAGTCCACAATACTACAGCTTATGCACATCTGTTTATTACTACTAAGCAGCAACAGATTATATATATATGTCATCTCACATATGCATGATCTAACTCTACAGATGTGGATGGATACGCAATAATGGGCTACTGATGTGGCCTCCACTATGGTCTCCACCAATTGCTGCATATGTGGGCGGTCAGGTGCCAGGAGGCTGGTGAGGAGCTCCTTAACACATGTCAGGGGATGGATGGCATGACCCCCCCGCCTGTTGCGAGGTGATCCCCCCGAACTGCAGCAGCACGCCGGCCAGCATTGTGAAGCAGGTCATTGTAATGCTCATAAC
>NW_025051274.1:0-11620 GCF_019279795.1 Protopterus annectens | reverse complement strand
CAGTGTTATTCGGCTGGAACACCTTCTGTGTGGAGCTAAAATTTTTGTTTGCAGTAATGCAAGAAGTTCTCCCATTTGATTTTCGCTGGAACACTCTGTGGAGTCTGCATGTCCTTACCGTGAGTCGAAAGTGATGTATATAGAAACATGCAGGTAGGTTGCATGCGCACATAAATATGTGTGCAGCTAGCTTGAAGGTTGGTGAAATCCAGAGTGGCAACTCAATCACGTAAAAATCCAATACAAATCATTAAGCGGACCCAGAAGAGTTCTGCAGTACACCCCAAAATGCGGAAAAAGCTGGGAAAAATTTGCAGTAAGTACAGCTCTATGTACCTATACTTTGAGATAGGTATTCATCCATCACTTCATTCGAGCACAGTAATCTAAAAGATGCATGTAGTCTGTAAGGGCATTTTTGCATCATTTATCGCTTAGGAAATGTATATGAGAGATTATATAAATGGCAATAATGTAAAAGATTTTCAAGAAAGGCAGGGAAGTTTGGATATTATGAACAGAAACTGAGAAATGTTTGCTTGCTTACTTTTACTTACACATTTAAAAACCTCAATAACAATTATTTTTCTATATACTTTATGCAAGGGTGTACCAACACACCCCAGTACCACATTGCAGGTAAGGGGAGTTTAAGGAACTGCTGCTGTGTTTTCTTTCTCCTGACCCAGTAAATCATTCCCTACAGATTGCAATCCAAGTACCAGCTTCACCACTGACTGAGAGTGAAGCTGCTATGTTTATAAACACCTGAAATACTAAACTAAATAAACAAGTCTGGTATTGTTAGCAAAAACTAATGCAAACCAGTAAAAAAGCCAAAACATATTTAATAAGATTAAGCGCCGCTTTTCTGGTCAGCTCAATAGAGCTTCTTCAGCAACAAAGAAAGTATGAAATACATATTAATATAGAATGTCAGATTATTTTAATTATTATTTATTTTTATATACATCTGGTTTTAACATGAATTAGACATAAACATATTTTAGATAGGAGAAGTTGTAAAGTGAATGTTGATAAATGTTTGATTTATTTATATTGAATGTTCACACTGAAATCTATTCTAGTATGGTTTTACATATATATAAAAAATGTTTTATATACACAAAAAAGACATATATGGATATATGTTATTTAGTATATACAAATAATATATATAGATATATAGTTTTTCCTATACCTACTATTTTTTATATTAACTATTACCATAACTATTAGTAATATTAGAATTTCCCTTTATTTTTAGATTTATTACTACCATTATTTGGTTGTGAATGCTGTTTAGTATTTTTACATAAGTATTTTACTATTGTCAGTGGATGGCTCTGTAATTAGAGAAGTTGGTTGCTTCTGTAAGTTAATTAATTAATCAACTAATTAACCCAGAGCGAAATGTATATATACTCACAATGTGATTACTTTTGTTGTCTGAAGAAGTTTGCTGACAGAGCAAACGAAAAGCGCTTAATCTTATTAAATCTTTTTGGCTTTTACTGGTTTGCATTGGTTTTGCTGCTACCCGACTTGTTTGCACTATGTTTATGTCTGCTACATGGAGCAAAGATTTTGTGATTCAACAATTTTACTGAATTCACACCTCATTTGCATCTTCCCCATGCTCATAAGCCTGAATCTACACTATGAAAATGTAACTGTGTAGCTAGGGAACTTGAAGGTGAGGAGAGTTGTATATCTGGATAACACAGACAAAGATTGCTATTACTTTGGATTTATCTGCACAGAAGACTACTAATCTTGATAAGGAATAAAAATATTTTTGTTTTATATATATATATATATATATATATATATATATATGTGTGTGTGTGTGTGTGTGTGTGTGTGCGCATTAGAAAATGCAACTTTTACCTGTATGCACTTGTTAGAAGTTTACAGATGGCATAGGCATTTTTTGTCAGGGCATTTTACTTTCTCAGATATGCTGTTACAACCTTCCCTACTCTTTAGTAATTACACACGTCTCTTGTCCCTGATCTTTCAATCTGTATACTAGTAACTTTCCCATTTCCTCACATTTGGCCCACCAGAGTTGAACGATTCCATATTATTTATTTATTTACATTTGTTGACTGGGAGACTCCGACTGGACACAGGTCCGTTTTCAGTGGAGGCCTGGGGAGAAAAGCTACACATTAAGTATTATTTGCATTATACAGTTAAAAAAACATAGCATTTAAATATAGACATTAGTCCAGTTAAGGACACAAGACAAGAAGAAAACAGATGTAAAACAGCTGTAGAGCATAGTACAATTTTAAATTATGGTGAGATATACTAAACATGGTTAAAATGTAGTTGAGATTCATCAGTGAACAATTGATACAATCTGTTTTTGAGGTACATAACAGCCATTAGCAGTTGTTGCTACAAGACGTTAGTATTATATGGTAGGTAGCTAGGAACATTGAGTAGCCAAGCTTGCTAAGAGTAAGTTGTTGATAGGGGGCTGAGAGAGGTAGTGGGTGGGAGGATTGGATGGTATTAGAGGGGGGGGGGTTGCAAGGGCATATCTGGCAAGTTTTGAAGTGTGATTTTAGTAAGGATTTAAAGTGGGTGCAAGAAGTTACAGAGGTAATTGAGGATGGGAGGGAGTTCCAGAGTTTGGCTATACTGCAGGAGAATAATGCTTCTCCAGCATAGTTAATGGCTCTTGTGACCTGTAGTTTTTTTGTGGCTGGATCTTAGTGGTCTCGTGGTTATGTAGGGTTGGAGTAGATTCTGGAGGGATGGGACTTTTAGTGGTTGGTTTATTAGTTTGTGGGCGAGTGTGAGTTGGTACTATTGAAGGAGGTGGGGGAGCTCTAGCCAGCCCAGTTCTGCTAGTGAGAGACAGTGGTGAGTATGGTAGGAAGCCCCTGTGGTGAATTTGGCAATTTGCTACCGAAATTTTAGCTGCTTTGGTAAGTAGTTGCTGATTTCTATATAATGCTCCTATTTTTTTGTGCACTTTTTTAATGGTCATGGAAATGTGAATGTCAAAGTTCACTTTATTGTCTATTTCTACTCCTAGTAATTTGGTGTGTTCTGTAGGATGGATGGTGGTGTTGTCTTTTGCTGTGATGGTAAAGTGAGAACTGTCTAGGGTAAGTTTGGTGTGTTGGAAGATTAGTAATTTTGTTTCGTTTGGGTTGAGTATTAGTTGGGCATCGGATAACCAATTTTCAATAGAAGAAAATGCTTCCTGTGCGACTTTTTGCAGTTCTGGTAGGGAATGGGCTGTGCAGATGATGGTTGAGTCATCTGTGTATTATTGTATGAGTGTGTCATGTGTTGTGGCTGAGGCTAGATTATTGGTGAAAATAGAGAAGAGTAGGGGTCCCAGGATGGACCCTTGCGGAACTCCTATGGAGACTGGAAGTTGGGGGATAGGTTGTCCTGCCAAACAACTGCTTGTTGGCGGTCAGAAAGGTAACTCTGAAACCAGTTGATGACTGGATAAAAGAAGAATAGGTTACTGAGAAGAGAGATGAGTTGTTTGTGTGGGACCATGTCGAAAGCTTTAGAGAGGTCTAGGAAGGTAGCTGAGGAGAGATAACCTGCATTTTTATTTTGTAGGATAGTGTTAGAGAAAGAGAGTAAGGCGGTGGTGGTGCTATGGTTAGATCAGAACCCGTGCTGTGTGTTGGAGAGGAGGTTGTTAGCAAGGAGGTGATCTGAGACTTGAGAATGAATGCATCTCTCTAGTATTTTGGAGAGTGGCGAGAGAATAGCTATGGGGTGGTAATTGGTTAGATCTGTGGAGGGGCCTCCTTTGTGTAGGGGAATTATGTGTGAGACTTTCCATAGTGTAGGAACATAACTTTCTGACAGAGATCTATTAATCAAGATTGATACGGGGTAGGCTAGAGCGTCAGCTGCAAGTTTAATGTATTCACCTGGGAGGTTGTCTGCTGCTTATCTGGTGGTTTTAAGTTTAGTTAGTAGTTGTTTTATTTTGGAGGTAGGAACAGGAGAGAAAGAGAAGCTAGTTGGGAGATTATTAGTTCTAGTTGATGGTGTGGGTTTATGGGGGGGTTGTGTTGTCTAGCTAGTGATAGTACGGTTTGTGTGAAGTGATTGTTGAATGAGGTAGCAATATTTTTGGAGGAGTGAGTTAAGTTAGGAGTGGGTGCACTTACTTTACCTGGGTGGAGGATGGAGTTTATTGAGGACCAGAATTGTTTGGGGTTATGTTGGGAGGAGGTAAGGGCAGACTGGTAGTATTGGATTTTGTCCTGTTTTATAAACTTTTTGGTTCTATTGTGCAGTTCTAGGAATTTTTGCCTAGTAGAGGGGGTTTTGGTTTTGCGCCAGTTGTCCCATGATTTATCTCTGTTTTATATATATGCTACAATTAAGTAGAAAATTTACACACCTTCAACATTGTCTTCTTTGCCTCCCTACTTGTATTCTAGTCTATCAGATTCCTAAAGAAGCTATATGTCCTTCTTACCTTCACCCTCCATACATAAAACACAGCTATCATGCACATCCCCGCTATCATGTCCTGATGACATTCCCTACGAAACACCTCGTCAGATTCTGACTGAGTCAGGGATCAGTCTCCATGTTGAAATCTTCCCCTTTATAATACTAACACTCAATTCTATCGCCCTACCTATGACTGAAGAGAAGTATGCAATCATTAAACCATCAACATTTGGGCAACTAGCTTTCCACCTGTTATTCTTTACTTCAGCATAATCCACGTGGTGCCTCCTGTTTTCTGTACTTTTTCACTTCCCACTGCAACCTTCTGTGGTACAAACAAGTTTGCTGCTGTGTCAAGAAAAAACAGATAAACCTTTTAATACTGCTGCCTGCACAGTACTACCTTCTCAAGCTCTTAGTAAAACATTGGAAAAACTGGAAGTGATTAACACCCATCTGCTACAGAGGGAAAAACTGGAAAGATAAGGGAAATTAAAGATGAAAAGAAGAACTTCATCTTCCTACGTCTTAAACCTAATTTCTACACTAAGGGGGCCAGGAACATGCATAAGATGTATACCTCAAAAGGGTGCCCCCCCCCCCCCCCAGTGATCCCAAAGTCACGTCTGAAGTGAAAGGAACATTCACTTGTAGAACTTAATAACTTCTGTAATTTCACCAGTGGAGTAGGCTGCTGCATATCTGCACCACCAACACCTCAGGGAACATCAGCAATTATCACACTAAATTCATGGTCCTCATGAAGAAGTGTATAAAATGTAAGCAATTTTCCAATGGCAAGACCCCTCAGAGACTTTTAGATTGAATTTATGAACACCTTCAGTCAAGCAAAACCAAGCTTTGAGGTTAAGATATCCTCCTAGATGAAAGATAACCGTAAGACCTACAGCTATGTCAGAAGCCTCAAGGACAGCACACACCAATGTGCTGAAAGTACAGTTTTGTACCTACCATAAATGTAGATGTTCGAAGATCCACATTGCTGCAGTCCTTACACTTGGGTATAGCGCTGTCCTCGGTCGGCCCGAATACCAAAGTATATGGCTGACGTCGGTCATGGCGCATTAAACTGACGCCAGGATGTCAGGGTATAAATGCGCATGACCGACGTCATATACTCAGTCTTTTCTTGCCCCAGATGTCAGAAGACCCTAAACAGGGTAAAATCAAAAAACCACCAAACACTAAACACCCCTACACCCAAACTATGTACAACTTCTAACAATTATAGAATAAAGTAGCAACCTAACCACACAACCACCCCCAAACACAGAGGGAAGGAGGGAGGGATTGACTGCAGCAATGTGGATCTTCGAACATCTACATTTATGGTAGGTACAAAACTGTACTATGTTCTCCATCTCGCATTGCTGCAGTCCTTCCACTTGTGTAGATTCCCAAAGCAGTCTTAAGAGAGGATGGCAAATCAAAGAGAAGCAGGAGCTGTCAAAATGCCCTGTAAAATAGCAGTGGCAAAACCAGCCCTAGATTTAGAGTAGAGAGGAAGGTGGTAGTGCTTAGAGAAAGTATGTACTGAACTCCAAGTAGCTGCCTCCAAAATGTCCTTAGTTGCCACTCCTTAGAAAAGCTGTTGAAGTGGCAGTTGCCCTAGTGGAATGAGGTCTAATCCTGTTGGAATCTCCTTGCCATGATGGAATAACAAAAGGCAATGCAAAACCCAATCCATTTAGAAATAGTCTGTTTTGACACAGGCTTGCCCTGAGAACCCAAAGCAAAAGAAACAAACAACTGTTGAGACTGCCTGAAACTCTTAGTCCTATCTAAGTAGTAGCGTAACTGCCTGTGTACATCCAAAGTATGCAAAATCTTTTCCCCCTTGTTCTGGGGGTCTGCATAAAAGGTAGGTAAATGAATAGTTTGGTTTAAAGACACACTTGAAACCACCTTAGGCATAAAGGAAGGGTTAGTGCGTAAAGATACCCTATCCTTATGGAAAATCAAGAAAGGCTCAACCGCCATAAGGGCCTGCAATTCAGAAACCCTTCTTGCAGAGGTAATGGCCAACAAAAAAGCAGTCTTCCATGACAAATATTTTAACTCAGCCGTAGCTGCAGGCTCAAAAGGTGGCAGAGTGAGTTTTTCCAACACATAATTGAGGTCCCAAGCAGGAGTAGGAGCTCTTCGTGGAGGTCTTATGTTCTTTGCCCCTCTGAGAAATTGCTTGAACAAAGAATGAGAAAACAAAGGTGGATCACAGTCATAGTGAGCTGAAATTGCTGCAGCATGAATCTTAATGGAAGAGAAGGACAAACCCTTGTCCAATAACTCAGTAAGATATTGAAGAGCCACACTCAAATTAGGCTCAGAAACATCTAAATCCTTTGCTGCACTCCAAAACAAAAATCTCTTCCACTTGTCTGCATACACTTTCCTTGTACTAGGTCTCCTAGCTTCCATAATCACATTCAAAACTTGTTGAGGAAGTTGATTCCTGCTATGAGCTAAAACAGGATATGCCATGCTGTGAGATGAAGAGAGTGAAGCTTGACATTGAGTAGATGACCATTCCTTTGGGACAACAGGTGTGGAATCAAAGGTAAGGGCCACGGTGGTTTTATCAGATTTCTCAGTAATGGGTACCAATGCTGTCGGGCCAATCTGGAGCTATCAGGATCATTCTTGGTTTGTCCTGTCTTACCTTTAGCAGTACCTTTAGTAGTAGAGGAAGAGGCGAAAGGCATATGCATGAAGATTTTTCCAACTGAAAGAAAGAGCATCCACTTTCCAAGCTGCCTGGTGTATCCTTTTGTGCAAAACTTTGGTAGCTGGTGGTTTAGAGGAGAAGCTTAACAGATCTATGTCTGGTGTTCCCCATGACACTGTTAATTGTTGAAATACATGAGGATCCAATTTCCACTGTGGGGATCCAT
The DNA here is from genome assembly GCF_019279795.1 of Protopterus annectens. Taxonomy (NCBI): domain Eukaryota; kingdom Metazoa; phylum Chordata; order Ceratodontiformes; family Protopteridae; genus Protopterus; species Protopterus annectens. The sequence goes on along the minus strand of NW_025051274.1, from coordinate 4,256 downwards.
GATTTGTCTGTTTAACACATCTGCTAAGGAGTTCTGTACTCCGGCAGAAACCTTGCCTGAAGATTTAGTTGTAAACTGAGAGCAGTGTCCCACAAAATCATCATTGCTTGTCTGCATAGAGGGTAAGAATGTACCCCTTGCTTGTTGATGTACCACTTGGACGGGTTGTGTTGTCTGTTAGAATCAACACCTGTCCTGGAAGAAGTAATTCTTGAAAGCTGTTAATGCAAACTGGACTGCTAACATCTCCTTCATGTTGATATGTAGATGTTGTAGTCTGGCAGGCCACTGTCCTGTATCCATTTTCCATTGAGATGAGCTCCCCAAGCTTTGTCCGAGGCATCTGTTGTTAGAATCTGACTCGCTTCTGGCCGGGTCACAGAAAGTCCCTTTGTTTAGGTGACATTGCTGGAGCCCACCACAAGAATTCCTTTGGATGCAAGGTATTATTGGAATGACAGTGTCCAGATCCTGGCAGTGCTGTGTCCATAGATTCTGAGATACCATTGTAGCTTCCTCATATGCAGTTTGGCATTGGGAAGCACCAGAATACAAGATGCCATGAACCCTAAGGTTTGAAGGACTGTCCTTGTAGTCAGCCCGGACTGGTGTGATAGTTGTTGGAAGTAAAGGGAAAGATTTCTTTTGTTTGTCCGGGGTCAAAAGGCCATCTGTTGCTGTATTCAGTCTCACACCCAGAAAGCACATGTCTTGAGAGGGTACTAGACTGGACTTTGTTTCGCTTCACAGAATACCCCAGGCATCTTAGCACTGCTATCACATATTTTAAATGCTGTAGAAGTCGTCCTTGCCTTGAGCCAGAATCAGGCAATCATCCAAATAAGGATAGATCTGTATTCCTCTCAATCTGAAGAAAGCTATCACTGGAGCCAGAACCTTTGTGAATACTCTGGGTGCAGTAGATAAGCCAAAGGGCAATGCAGAGAATTGATAGTGTGAATTTCAGCTCAAAAACGCAGATACTTCCTGCAGCTTAGAGTGATAGGAACATGAAGGTAAGCCTCTTTGAGATCCAAAGTTACCATCCAGTGATCTTTGCCCAGGAGAGGTAAAAGCTGTTGCAATGTCAGCATCTTTGAACTTGGGAATGACCAGAAAGGTGTTGAGGATAGACAAATCCAGAATTGGTCCCCACGTGTTCCACTTTTTTGGTACTAGGAATAGGCGAGAATAAAATCCTAGGCCCCTTTCTGCCATAGGCAATCGTTGTATGGCCCCTATCTGTAGTAATAGAGAAATTTGTCTGTAAGCTTCTAATCTGTGCTGAGGAGGGAATGTCTGGCATGCCCTTGAAAGGTGGTAAGGTATGGAAATAAAATCTGTAACCGTGGTGAATGATATCCAATACCCATCTGTCTTGGGTAATTAAACTCCAGTTCTCCTTGAAAAGTGTCAGTCTTCCTCCCAAAGGTGCTGTCAGACGGAAGGGTCTGGCAGTTGAAAAGGTAGGTCATTGGGTCTGTCTTAAAAGGGCTGACCTCGCCCTCACCTGAAGACTGTGCAGGTGAGCCCCTGTCCTGGATCTAAAAGAGCCCTGAGCTCTGCCCCTAGCACGCCTAGACCTACCCCTAGACTGGGGAATCATAAGAAGGATATGTCCACGCCTTGCTTGGCCAATTTCTACTAAACTTTGGAGGTTGAACCTGTAAAAATCTTTAACAGTGTGCATAGATTTAGCTTTGTCTTCCATTTTCTTTAAAACTGCTTCAACAGGCGAACCAAACAACACATCAGATTGCAAAGGGGCATCCAAGATCCTTGACTTAACATGCTCAGCTAAATTCTGATCCCTTAGCCAGGCGTGCCTGCGTAGGACAGTACCAGTGGCAGCCACCCTGGAAGAGGCCTGTACAGCATCAAAACCACATTGTAAGGAATGCTTACCCACCTGCTCAGACACATGTACCAGATCTTGTAACTCCTTACATTCAATACCTTCTGCCAGAGCATCTACCTTAGACTTTAACTGTGAAAGAAGATAGATCTGATATCTCAGCATGTGGAATTGACAATTCAAAGCCCTCATGGCTAAAAGTTGAAGAAGTATAAACTTTCTTACCCCATCTGTCTAAAGCCCTTGCTCTCTTTATCCGGAGGAACCGGATTTTTAACAACAGAAGCCTTAACCCCTTTAGGTCCCTGAGTAACAGTCTCTGGATCTGCCCTAGGGCTTTTAAAGAGATACTTATGAGCTTCAGGCACCCTATAGTATCTGTCCGGCTTAACAGGAGCGGAGGTAAAGAATCAGGGTTAAGAGAAGCCTCTGCAAAACATCTTCCACCACAGAAAGAACAGGAGGTATAGCTAAAGGCCCATGCTGGGGTAAAACAAAAATTTCTAAGTCTTTTTCCTGAATCAGAGAAATCTTGACCTTCCCATTTAAAAATGCTCCCTCATGGAATGGAGAGTCTCTGAGAATGAAAAATCCCTCAGGAGGAGAAGCAGTAGGAGTGGTGTCATCCACATCAGAATCAGAATAATGAGAAAACTCCTGCAAATCTTCAGTCAAGACTCAAGCCAGAATCCTGTTCAAAATTCCCAAATTCAGGATCCACCCTAGGCCTTTTGTCAGGAGGGGGCATAGAACCCCTAATCATAGTAATTAAATCTTCAGCCATCTTAAGCATATGTCTCTTTGGGCACAGGGCCTGAAGTACTAGGGAGAGACACCTGCTACAGCTAAACCTGGCCTGCCCCTGGAAGAAGCCTTGGTAACAGTAGGGAAGGCCTAACCACCTTAGGCAGAGAGGGAAGGACAGTTACCTGAGAAGCCCCTTCAGCCTGGCCTACCTCCTGAGAAGACACATCCTGTAGCAATAAAGTCTCTCCCTGGGACTCTAAGGAAACTTCTGTTTGGGCCTCTGGCTCAACCGAGCCTCTAAAGAACCGACGTCCGGGACGGACGGTTCTTCTAACCTAGGCCTAGGTGCTTTGTCCTTGCGCTTCTCGGTGAAGCGGGCGCCGGAGCATCCGACGGCATTTTGTAATTGCACCGCCTCAAGACTAACCTGGCACAGTCTAATCTCCTTATAGTACGCTTGTTAAATCTAGCACAAGAGGGACACCCAACAACGCCGCGCTCAGGCCCTAAACAAGGTATACACAAGTTATGGTAATCCCTATGTGGTATCTGTTTCACAAGAAATACAGTTATTTACTTTTTCTGACATCCGTAAAATACTGAGGCAAGAAACCAAAATATTCCAACGGGTACTTAGCCAACTTTGATTCGGTCTGAAACTGCGTTTCGAAAAATCTCAGGACGCCAACCTGCACTCGAAATTTGCTTCTGCATCGACCACGCTGCAAAAAGACTGGGGATATGACGCCGGTCATGCGATTTATACCCTGACGCCCTGGCGCCAGTTTAATGCGCCATGACCGACGTCAGCCATATACTTTGGTATTCGGGCCGACCGAGGACAGCGCTATACCCAAGTGTAAGGACTGCAGCAATGTGAGATGAAGAACATCTGTTGGTTAATGGTGCCACATTCATCGAGCCTTGTTAGTGGATAGATTCAGTTTCAACTTTATCCCAAATAATACCCTCAAACATAACCTTTCCAACTATAATTAGGGAGTGTAGGTATCCATGGGCCCTGATCACAGGATCCTACCTGAAAAGTCTAAAATATGACTTACCAGGACTCCTGGAGTCATTATCTAACTAAAATCTTTAAACAGGCTGGAGGACTGTGACTGTCATTCCCCTTCATAAGGGAAGATCTTCAACAGATCCTGGAAACTACAGCCCCATTAGCCTGACTATTTTCAAAGCCATGGGAAGAATTACCATTGAAATTAACAGCAAGGATGTAGGATACCTCCAGACACTGGATCCATCCCAGCCTGGCTTTGTCAAAGGAAGGTCATGCTTAATGAATCTGATGGACTTCTTTGAAAAGGTGACTAAGACAATGGATGATGGAAAACTGGGCATACTGCTCACCCAGATCTGGCTAAGGCACTTGATACAATACCCCACTTGGGCATTGTCAACAAACTTAAAGAACTAGGTATAAACCCCTTTATAACATGCTGGATAGCTAGATGGAGTACAGGATCCAGGAGGTTAAAATTGGTGAGGCCACCTCCACAAAGAGGCTGGTCACCAGTGGTGTCCCAAGTGCCTCTGCCCTAAGCCCACTTCTCTTTGGCATCTACTTGTCAGATGTCAAAACCAATGTCAAAGCCCTCTGGTTGACCAAGTTCAAAGATGATTGCAAACTGGG